>NW_013952676.1:0-8457 GCF_001266775.1 Austrofundulus limnaeus | reverse complement strand
GGAAGTGATGAGAATATGTTTATTTTCTATTTAAACATAAAAACAGCATTTTAATAACAGCTAAAGGTGACATAGATACTTTATTGTGGTATAGTATTTAAATGTATGCCCGAGAAACACATAATATTGGCCCTTTAACTTAAAATATTCTTCAGGGTCTTTTTAAATTCTAATCTCTCCTAGAATGTAAYATTTTTGAATTTCAAGTGTGGACCAGATGATTCTGCCACTTACAGTTTAGGAATTTATTTTTATGGGATTTCAAAATTTTCTGACCATTTGTTTGAGGCTTACTTTCTACTCTTCTTTGACAGAGTTTACAACCACTCACAGTTGTAGATATTCYAAGGTTTGACTGAAACTCTTCATTCATTGACTCTTTGTGTGAGACTTTATTTTGATTAGAATTTTTCTCTGCCTCTTAATAACTTTGCAGTTAGGGACTGACACACACATAGTTTGTGGTTGCCATGGTGTCTATAAGCCAATATTGGCAGCTTTAATTTTTTCTTTTATCTTGGTTCTCTTTAAGGGCCCGATGTGGTTGATTGGCAGTCGATTAGTCGACTCTTGGTCATATGGTGGYGGGAGATTCATTTAGGTACACACCTTCCATAGGCCAATGAGACACAGTGCAAAGCTCCTGGGAGAACCCTCCCACAGCAGTACACATCACATCACATCATGGTGTACTTCCTGCCAGTGTTACCACTCTGATATCCTACTTATTTAGGCCACAAATTTGTCACTGTTAAAGTGCAAGATATCTTGGCAGACTGTTTCCTCCATGCACAACGTCTGTGATCTTTCCATCCATGAGTTTTTGGCCATTTCATTACCTTTATAAATGTGTACTTGTGAGTACAACAGTTGGCTTCCAGAAGCAGAGTAGTTGAAGCAATATGCCACCTTTTCAGTGTAAACAAACATGCCCACAAACTTTTAACCAATAGCACAATAATTTTGTATGCCGAGAGGGGAGTGAAAACTTTGGTCTGGGCCTGAGCCAAAAAGGGGTGGGCGACACGAGGCTGAGAACAAAATGACACAATTTTTGTCACACAACTGCGTCAGTGAGAGCCGATTTCACAGGTTTGGATAGAACTTGAGGGGCCACCCTTTTACAGTTAAAACATCAAAATTTGGGTGAAGATGGTGGAGTTTAGGACATAGGAAAGGAGCTGCATTAAACCCTTAACATTAGGAAATGTTATTGCATATTATAATTGTTATTAGGTATTTTCAAGCATTTTAAAATTTTACTTGGTGCTGTGTTCCGTAGGCAGCTGTGTGTGGTGTCAGGGGAAAAAAACAAAGTGGAGAAGTTCAGCAGTGTTGGTCTTGATGGAGCTATGGTGATCTGGAACTTTAAGGTATGTCAAATTTGATTTCAAATAGACTGCTGGGTAATTTGTACTTTTAAACACTTGTAGAATGTGAGCGAGGGAAGTGAGGATGATGTGTTTTTCCGATCTTTACTACCCTTATTTTTCCACTCTAAAGTTGGAGGCATCAGGTCAGTTCATTGACCCAAAACAACTATATTAATTTATTCATTCCTTTATAATTGAACTCAACACTTAAGTAAACGTCTGTGTAATTACTAAGTACATTTTAATAATAAAAAAGAGTTATTTACCCAACTGTGTTTTGAAATTTTACAAAAATTTTTTTACATTGAATGTAATACCCATATCTCGTACTTAGCTGCTCTCATTTCTAACTCAGCAAGTGTCATTTCATGCTCATATGTTCATTATCCACTTGTGTTCCTGTAGCCTTGTTTAGGGTGAATTAAAGGTTAGAGTTAAAGCCAGGGGTCAGAACTTAAAGGGATAGTCTTTTAATTTTTGAAGTAATAATCAATTAGATACAATAGCTATCAATAGTTAATGAAGTATGAGGAGAGATAATCATGAGGCACTTTTTGATTTTATTACAATTCAGGGGGCTTCAGTGCCTTTATAAAATAATARTTATTGCATATTTATGCATGCATTATTACAATTTAAACAAAACTGAGTATAGAATATCTCAGACCTAAAGTGATTAAATATTTAGCTTTATATTGCAGTATTAAATAGTTTTCTGTCATAACTTACGTTTGAACTTTCTTTCAAATTAACTAAGTAAATATTCAAGTATATAATATGGTATTTTGTGATAGTGAAAAGGCCAGCTATAAGAAAAAGCTCTGTTTATTGGTTGGTCCATGTTACTACCCTCATCTATTGTCACCAACACTGGGTGACCGAAAGAACAAGGTCTCAGATACAAGCTGTCAAAATAAGTTTTATCTGCAAAATAGCTTGGTTCTCCCTTAAACATGGGGTGAAGAATATAGTTGGACTTAGAGTACAGCTGCTGCTCCTCCACATCCAGAGGAAGCAGTTGTGGTGGTTCATCTGGTAAGGATGGTTTTCCAGACATGTACGACTGGGAGGAGACCCTGAYAAATGATTTGGTCACATACAGGAAGATGTGAATAAAAAAAAAGAAAATAATGGGTATCAGGTAGTGTTGAGTGGTATACAGATTMATACCAAAAACAGTTTTTTGAATGAATTTTCTGAATACCAACATACCACTTTGATAGACTAAACACGTTCGGAACGTTACATCCTGCCCGCCAGTGAACTGTTTCACGGGGGACATTTTTATTCACAGCACCTCTATGTGCATTAGCAAGCTAATATTATTGTTGGAGCATCTTTCTCCTTAACTGGTGGCGGGTGGCAATTTCGCTGTTTATATTGACTGACATTTAAAAAAAACTCTCCCATTTTTGCCATCGCTGAATGTCATATACACCTGTTCATAGATTTCATGCGCAAAGTAATATTGTCCGATGTGTGGAGATGCTTCTATTGTGAAAGTCCAGGGGGTATCCGGGTTAAGTGGTTTCAATTTGGGGTAGAGTTGACAGTGCACAGAGGCCGAGTTGTCCTGTTAAACTTTATTAAATAACATAAAACGAAAGACCTGATAATGATCTCTGCTCAACCCTCCTCCTAGACTACTGTCTACAACCAGGCAAGGAAGAAAAGACGTGTAGCGGAGGGAAACAGTAACACAGACAGAGGAACAGAATAAGAAAAAAAAAAATCAATCAATAATTTCTGTGTTGAAGAAAGAGTAACTTTAGCTGACCGTGGTTTGCTGGTCAGTAAGCAACATTTGTACATTTTATTATCAGCTGAGCTGTGATGAAAAGAAAAATACAGTCAAATACCATGAATAAATTGTATAAATATTGAAAATACTGCAATATAAAATTTGGGTCATACCGCCCAACACTAGTATCAGGCTTAACGCTGCACTGTAAGTTTCAAGAAAATTTGTATCTGAAACCTTAACTTTTTTCCCCTGTTTGATGTGAATGGCTTCATTTACCTCCTTTWCAAACCATGTCTTTTTCAGTAAAAATATGAATATGTTGGTCCTCTACAGTTTCCTGGCACTCCTGTGTTGAGACATGAGTCTCTGGAGAGGTTGTTTAGTTTTTCAATATAGAGAACATTACTCACTGCTTGAAACTACAGACACCACACTCCTCAGTTTGATAAAACATCACTTACAATATTAATAGACTGTCACTTTAAGCCAGTTTAACAGGTATGAAGTGACTGCAGGTGTTGGTCATAGAAATAGAATATCCTGAAAAAGTTTATTTCAGTAATTTCATTTAAAAACTGAAACTTGTATATTAAGATGCTGGTGGACTTCAGTATCCAATAATTCATTATCTTTTACTGTCTTCAGCCACTAGGTGGCAGCGGTGATCAAACTAATKAACAGGCTGCCCATTTGATCTGGTAGAAGTCATCAACACAGGCTGCAGGCGCCAGCCCGCAGACAGCAGTACACAGACAGAACTGATAGAGGAGGAAATGTGAGAAGAGATGGAGAAATATGTATCAACTAAAAGAAAAATGACAGAAATGCAAGAATCAAGTATAGCAATCGATGATAGCTCTCAGAAAAAAAATTCTGGAAATATGATGAAGCCTACATAGTGCCCGGGTTTACTTGAACTATGGTTGAAAATGAAGAAAGACTTGCAATAAATAAATAATTATTATCAGGTTCTCAACAGTATTTCACTTCAAGGGGGGTYGGGAACATTTTAAAAATCCCTAGGGGGGCATGACAGAAAAATAATTGAGAACCACTGCCTTCTTTTCTGCTTGGCCTTCAGAGGAGTCRGACGCTTTTGCTCTCTCTCCCTAACCTGTACCTCCTTCCTGCTTCGCAGCTTTTTCAAGCCTTTCTTCYACCTATCATCCAAAATCAAAAGGAATTATGGRTTTGGTCAACTGGTCTCTGAATGCAATCGACTCTATTTTTTCAACATTGAGATTGGAGCATGGGGAGCGCAGCTGTCCCAATGGAATGGTGGCAGCTGGAAGGGTCTCTGGTTCTTGGGGGGCTTGGAACCTAATCTGTTTGGTGCCGCKTTCCATTGAAGACATGGAAGATTTGTACATATTTGGATTTATGATAATTGGATTCCTGCTGATTGGCTGTGGAGGAGTTCTGGCTTATCGGAAAATGAAAGCGATTCTGACAGCAGTTCGGGCCTGTGAAAAGCTGTCAGGAACCTTGGATGGAATCTCCYGTGCTGGTAACGCATAGACTCACATGCTGGGGGAATTAAGTCGCAAACTCGATGTGATTCTGATGAGATGAACAGTTCAGCAGTGTGCCCGTGAGGAGTAGGATTACACCTGGGTGAAGTTTAAGACGGAAAGGGAGGTGAGGAGGTGATGAAATTTGGAACATTCGGCTTTTTYCCCCCGCCATTACAGAGATGCAGTTAAGACTGTAAAGCATCAAGAAATTCAAGGCTCTGGATGGGTTCTTCTTTAGTGAAACGTGACATCCCAGTGGCTTTCAAACCCCAAAACACGTTATGACAAAGATTAGTTCACCCCAAAGATCCAGTTTCCTGGCAAAAACAGARTAATATAGTATATATTGTTTAGTRTCAGGAGGACTGTGGTCAGTTATACATTGGGGAAACAAAACAGCCCCTGTTCGAAAGAATGAGCCAGCACAGACGAGCTACATCATCAGGTCAGGACTCTGAAGTTTACACTCATCTACAGGCCAGCGGTCACTCTTTCAGGGGTGAAGATGTTATCATCCTTGATAGAGAGGAACGCTGGTTTGAGAGAGGAGTAAAGGAAGCCATTTTTTGTGAAGAAAAACCATCCACCATTAAACAGAGGTGGAGGCCTTCGTGCCCAGACAATGCTGTTATTGCAAGTATGACTCAGCCCTCTGTGAGCAAAAGGTGTGAATCAGGGCCCCAGCCATACCCAACACAAATAGGGAAAGAGAGATATAAACAAGGGGACGTTGAACCCCACCTGCATTCACTACATACAGATAACACAACACCTAAGAACCACAGCATCCAAACCAATAAGTCAGGTGATGGGGCACATGGCCCTCTATGAACAATAGAGCTAATCAATTCTATTGTTAGGTGATGGCCCTCTTTTGCATGTGACTAACCTGTTTGTCCACCATGTGGAGGCAGTGCTTATAAAGCTAAGTTCACCTGAAACTCACCATACTGAAGAAGTCTCTTGGAGGAGAGATGAAATGTTTCACTAAATAAGAACTCATCCAGAGGACCTACTTATTTATTTCTTTTTGAATTATGTTTATCTTTTGGATCCCTGCAGCTGCTGACCTTGGCGCTCAGCAGTAAACAAAACTTCCCTGGATGAGATGAGAACAAAGGCTTGTTCCTCGATTTCCTCATCCGTGGGTGGACTGGTACGAAGGCCACACTAGTGGTGACAGAGAATTGAACTCTGATGAACTGAACTTGAATGATAMCTACTGGTTTTGGACTCTRGAGGTCTCTGATTGATTTCAGCATGGAGWATTATCCTGAAACGTCACTGGCTCCTCTGCATCCCACCCCGTACCATGTGTCTGATCCCCAGCCCCACCCTTACACACACACCTCCTTAGCTGTCTTGCACTGAGCGAGTGGTATTTTTGAGCATATGCTTCTGTGTTTATGCGTAAACATAGAATCAGAGCAACTTTTTTTTAACTTAACCTCTTCTATTGTGTGTATTTCTAAGCTGCAAATGTAGTGCGACTGGGTTGCGCAAGACTTGTTCATCCGTTTTCCTAATGTTTATGTGTGTCTTTCTCCTGAAACGGGTGTTCTAAACTGCAAAATTTCATTGTGATGCAAATTATAATGACAATGAAGGCTATTCTATTCTATTCTATTCTATTCTATTCTATTCTATTCTATTCTATTCTATTCTATTCTATTAACCCCATAAAAAATCTGCAAATTATTGTGAAGAGGAAGATGCAATATGCCACACCCAACAATTCAAAGGAGCTGTAAGTTACTATCGGAGCAACCTGGGCTCTCATAACTCCTGAGCAGTGCCACAGWCTGATCGACTCCATGCCACGCAGCATTGCTGCAGTAATCTAGGCAAAAGGAGCCCCAGCTCAGTATTGAGTTCGGTACATGCTCATACTTTTCATGTTCATGCTTTTCACTTGGCCAACATATCAAAAAATCATTTTTATGTATTGGTCTTAAGTAATCTAATTTTCTGAAATACTGAGTTTGAGATTTTCATTTGTTTTCAGTCATAATTTTCAAAATGAAAAGAAATAAACATTTGAAATACATCAGTCTGTGTGTAATGAATGAATACAATACAAAAGTTTTACCTTTTGAATGGAATTATTGAACCTGTAAATAGATCCCACTATCAGTTCACCTTTTTCAAATTGTTCTGACATGTTTGTTTCCTTGTTTTGCAGATTTAAGTCCCCAGTGGGTGTCAATTCTGGAGGTTCAATTGGATCAAAAACACTTTATGTAACTTGATCATTTGGCAGTTTTTTGTATGTTTTTTTTTTTTTNCAAAATGAAAAGAAATAAACATTTGAAATACATCAGTCTGTGTGTAATGAATGAATACAATACAAAAGTTTTACCTTTTGAATGGAATTATTGAAATAAATTAACTTTTTTTATGATATTCTAATTTTATGACCAGTACCTGTAAATAGATCCCACTATCAGTTAGCTTTTTTCAAATTGTTCTGACATGTTTGTTTCCTTGTTTTGCAGATTTAAGTCCCCATTGGGTGTCAATTCTGGAGGTTCAACTGGATCAAAAACACTTTATGTAACTTGATCATTTGGCAGTTTTTTTGTATGTTTTTTTGCCCTTTTATAAAATGGAAAATGCCATCATTAAAAGTGAACGTGTTTTTGTAAAAGTAAATGGATTTATGTCGTGACTTTCACTCATTTTACTGTTGAACATTTGGAACACTGGTAATKTTATACTTATTTGTTGCATGTGTTTGTTAAAACATATTCAAGTTATACATATTGGACATGGACATAAAGTCCAGACTTTCATCTTTCATTTGAGGGTATTCACGTTAAAATTGGAAAAAGGGTTTAGGATTTCACCTCCTTAACACGTCCACCCAGTGACGTGTGGTCTCATRGAAATTAAAAAGAAAAAACAATATTAAACTGTCATATTTATATAATGCTTTGTACTATAAACACATTTTCAATCACCTTAAACACTTGATATTTTTTTTATTCAAAATTGCTGAATTTCCTCATATCCTGTTCAAATACAGGATGAGATGAGACGAACTATGAGGAAAAATCAAGTTCTGCCTCCAGATTGCGCAATCGTTTCAACACCACTCTGTCTCCACTTGGATTGGCAATCTCTCCTGCATGTTATGTAGTGAGAGCAGAAAATGTCTCTATATGTCACCACCAGTAAAATGTTTCTGATTTTTTTATATACACCTGACATTCCACAGTTTAGCTTRTGTTTATTCTATAAATATGTRTTTGTGTAATGTGTTCTGTGAGCTGAAACGGCTGAGAAACTACACAAAGGGAGGAACGKTGGTTACGTATTGTAACCCCAGATTCTATGAGTGTAAGYGCAGCCCTCTAAGGCTATCGCTGATGGGTACCCCCGCACGCRCTCGYGCATTCTGAAGAACCWATAGTCTACGCCCACGTACTGTGGGCCCCACCTCGGTCCGTATAAAAGGGGAGGACGGACCTGAGTTCAGCTCCCAATAGCTTACTTTTTCTTCAGCTACGGAAGCCGGTGAGGCCCCGATCCTTAGAGGGCTGCGCTTACACTCATAGAATCTGGGGTTACAATATGTAACCAACATTACGTATTGTAACCCCAGATTCTGTGAGTGTAAGCGCAGCCCTCTAAGGATCGGGGCCTCACCGGCTTCCGTAGCTGAAGAAAAAGTAAGCTATTGGGAGCTGAACTCAGGTCCGTCCTCCCCTTTTATACGGACCGAGGTAGGGCCCACAGTTCGTGGGCGTAGACTATTGGTTCTTCAGAATGCGCGAGCGCGCGCAGGGGTACCCATCAGAGATAGCCTTAGAGGGCTGCGCTTACA
>NW_013952675.1:664976-669500 GCF_001266775.1 Austrofundulus limnaeus | reverse complement strand
GGTGTATATTTAATATACTTCTAATCATTATTTCAATCTTTCTATCTTTCTAATCACTTCTCTCTCTGTTTTTCTCTGTCTCTCTTTTCTCTTCAACTTAAAAAAACGCTGATGATGAAGAAATAAATAAACTAAATAAACTTTAATGACTCCTCAAATGCACAGGGAGCCAGTGCAGAGAGGCTAAAACAGGTGTAATGTGGGCTCTCCTGTGGGTCTTTGTTAATAACCTCGCTGCAGCGTTCTGCACAGACTGAAGCCGAGTCAAGGAGGATTTGTTTAGACATGTAAAAAGACTGTTGCACTAATCTAAACGAGAAGAAATAAAAGCGTGAACAACCATCTCTAGTTCCTTCTGTGACACAAAAGATCTCAGCTTTGAAATGTTCCTTAAATGATAAAAACAGTTACGAACTAAAATTTTACAATGGCTGTCAAATACATAGAACTATCAAAGACAGCACCCAGATTTCTGAGACTATTTTTCACTGAAGGAGTTAAAAAAGCAAGGTGCTGCCTGATTACAGGGATTTTATCATCAGGGGCGATAGTAAGAGTTTCAGTCTTGTTTGCATTTAACTGCAGGTAGTTGTTGTTCAGCCATATTTTGACTTCTGACAAACAGTTACTGAGTTCAGATAGTTTGAAGAACTCAGAGGGTCGAAAGGAACAGTACAACTGTATGTCATCAGTACAACTGTATGTCATCAGTACAACTGTATGTCATCAGCATACAGATGGTAGGACACATTACTGTAACATTTTCAAATATCTCCTAAAGGGTACAGGTGCAATAAAAAAAGGATTGGACCCAAAACTGAACCTTGGGGTACCCCACAAGACAGCTGTGCAAKATCAGAGTAAACCTGATTCATAAAAACAGTAAAAGACCTTTCAGATAAATAAGAGGTGAACCAGTTTAAAACAGAGCCAGAAATACCAAAATTATCTCTCAGTCTGTTGATAAGAACAGTGATCCACAGTGTCAAACGCTGAAGTTAAGTCCAATAAAACCAGTACAGTGTAGTTTCCAGAGTCAGCTGCCATCAACAAGTCACTTGAAACCTTTAATAAAGCTGTTTCTGTAGAGTGCAATTTGCGAAATCCAGACTGAAAAATGTCCATAATGTCATTTTCCTCCAAACAGCAAATCAGTTGTTCAGCTACCACCTTCTCAAGGATTTTTGATAAAAATGGTAGTTTGGAGTTTGTAAATCGTTATAGTGTGACAGGGCACACAAAGGGTCAGTGGAACAATTTACAGATATTATACATCATAGACAAGGAAGCTAGTGGTCCTGCATGCTCATACCACAGGATAAAGATGAGCTCAGATGATATGTCAGCCTAGTTACAAATACTTACATATTTATGGCAGAGTGTGAGTCCGCCTGACAGAAACTCATCTACAATCCTTGGCAGCAAATGAGTAAAATAGAAGGACTTGAGTTTAGGTAGAACTTTTGAACAATACTCCAAATCAAAAGGTACATCAATGACAGCTTTCTCAGATGGAGATCAGACAAGCAGCTTGTTCTCTCTAGTCTGGTACAAAACATACCAAGCTGGACTTAAAGATAGTAACCATGTCCATTTGTTTGCAGCTGTGGAACCCCATCCACCATCTTCACATCTGTGAGCTTGCTGGAAAACACCTCAGCCAGAGATGCACAGTTCTTGCTCAGAACAGGACATTTAATCTCCAGCAGTTCTGTGGAGTTAACCACACCATCTGGGCTTGCAGGAAGCCATGGTTCTGTGGTACTAACTACAGTGCCTGCCTTCTCAAGGTTAAACCCACAGCTCTCCATCCATGCATACGCCACCTCCTCATTCTCTGGCCATACTTAGTTGCAGAGTTCCCATGGAACCTAGGAAACAGATGCTCTCTAAGAAAATTATCTGCATTAGTGGATGCACGCATGGGGACTTTTTTTTAGCAGAGCTAGCAGTTATTCTTAATTTACGTGCATCAAACCACTAGTGGGAGGCACTCTGCATTTTAGTTACCTCCTCCAAACTGGCACATTTATCCCCATCTAATTTAATGTACATATCATAAAACAACATTCATTTCTGACGCTGTTTATCAGTTCCATGTTCACCATGAGGCTGCTGAAGTTCTACAGGAGTTGCTGGAGTTTGGTCTGGTTCAGCAGAGATGCATTTGTGCAGAAGGCTGCCCACTGGAAAATTGTTAACTTCTAGGCTCATCTTCAGGGCTTCATGTAAGCTGTAGGCAGGGGTTGGAGGTAGAGATGGAGAGATGGGCCAGATGTTCTCAGAGAGATCAGAACTTTCTTTGTGGTGCCTGAAACGTACATCTCTCAAACTTTTGGGGACTAAGTTGCGTTGTCTCCCTGAATTCCAGTGGCGCTGCTCATCTGTGCAGGACAATCCAGTCAGACCTTTGGACACTGCAAACTGCACCTTTAACAAAGTTTAAATAGAACAGTTACATCGTTTAATGTATTGCAGTCCTTGATGTTACAGTTACATAGAAAATATGAACATTTCATAATGACAACAATAAACTGTTCAAATTTTAACATGTTTTTTTTTACTTATTTTAACATTAATGTTTTGATATTCCATTATGTGACAAAAAAAAAGTTCCCACATTGTATTAAAACCCATTTTATTGGATGCAGCTAAAATAATACAAATAAAAAATAAAAACTTTGTTCAAATTGGCTGGGAAATTAAGTTGTGCAATTTTGTTGGAATTAAAATATGGCAAACTTTGGCTCTGATTCAATCTGCTTGTGAACCTTAAAATACACTATAGAGTCAATTTTTTCACTAAAGTTGCTCAGAATGTAGAAAACAGTTTACACTAGAATATGTTTAAATATCTTAGACCCACAGTGACTTTTGCTCACTAGAATCTCAAAGAAAAAAAAACGTCACCAAGAACAATAGCACTGCTGTCTATATTAAATTAACATAACAGTCTAATCATAACAAGGCAAAAGTTATGTTAGTAGGCATTGATCAGAGAAATAGCCTACCTTCCATAAGATCGCTGCTGCGTGACTGCAGGACTTCCCCTGACCCGCGACACAGGAGCATCCGGCCGTCTCAATAGTGCCGGTTGATTTACAAAGGATCCACGCAGAGTGAAGGTCAGACTTGCTTTGACTGGGTTGGACATCAGCCCTCATGAATACCAGGTCATCGATATAGTTGCTGATTAATACCTTGCCTACTTTTCCACTGTGAAGGCACTGATACGCCTCTGTAGTTTTATAATTGCGCATCGTAGACCCATCCGCACCAAGTGACAACACAAAATAATTAAAATTTCCTCGTAAGTTATGTGAGGCCATTTTTTCAAATCATTCTCCCACTGGAGAATAGTTTGAGGGTGTGGCACTGACTTGCCACTTTGATTGGTCAGCGTTTTTCGGAAATGTTCCCACGACATAGTAACTAAATTCGTCAAGCTGCTGCTAGTGAGCCCAGGGAAGTGGTAAACCAGAAGTTTCACACAAAAACCGGAAGTTGGACCCTTACTTACTTCCGCGTTCAAAAATAAGATGGATAGGCTATTGCTGTCCCAAGAAGAAGTGGGTGGAGCTTCACCTTGGGTTGCCTGGTTGCTAGGTGACTGTTATTGTGACGTCAGAATAACATGCTTTGTGAAAAACCATGTTTCTAGATACCTAAAAATACACGTAATTACAGCAAAAAAAAAAAAAATCGGCTGGGTGCATTTTTGTGGTGTTTGGACTGCTTCCCTAAGCAGTAGAGACCCAAAAGTAAGTTTAAAAACATGAAAAAGTGAGTTTTGCATAATAGGTGCCCTTTAAAAATGGCTGAATACCGTCTGAATAGTAAATTGTGACTAGCTTTCATCAGGCTTTTTTAAATCATTCTTGTATGATCACACACAATTTCAGCTCAATATTAAAACACCGGAATGAAAACCATTTGGAATTAGATTTGGCATCCATATTACGTTTTTATGTTTTTTAATCTTTCCCTTTAAAAAAAAAAAACACTTCGCCACCCCTGTACCACCTCTTGCAAAAAGAAAAAAGTCTCTCTCTGTCTCAGTTTTACTGAATCTTTTACCTTTAGTTCTGACAGTCCACCCAGCTGTTTTTTTGTTTTCTTCAGTCAGTAAAAACTTTCAGAAGCAAAGCCACATGGTACTACAGAAAGTATCAGAGCGTAAAACTATTGAATTTTTGAGCATTGACCAGCCAGTCATGGATCATGACAAGTTAGGCTAAAACCTGAGCACTGCCAGTCACAAGCAAATTCCCAGGTGCATATCTGCTAAAACATTTACTGTATTTTTTAAACTGCTTTGAATCAAAGTTAGTACTAACACATATTTTCACCTCAAAAGAAAAAAAATGTATTTTTTTCTATTGCTATTATCAATTACAGAATGCTGATATTGTTTTTGTTTCAAGGCAATAAAAAATTGCTCAAATTTGATTTCACTTTACTTTGTTGTGTGTGTGTGTGTGTGTGTGTGTGTGTGTGTGTGTGTGTGTGTGTGTGTGTGTGTGT
>NW_013952675.1:660413-663976 GCF_001266775.1 Austrofundulus limnaeus | reverse complement strand
ACATTTGATTAAACAGATTAAAAATATTGAATAACCCCCACACACCCTGCTCATGTAGGAGTTTTGGGTATATTCTAAAAATGGATAATTTGTGTATATATTTAAATATATTATATTTAAATATATTTTTCCTCGAGGCACCACTTTCTTTAATTCGATCAAGTATTGACCCAGGAAAGAAACGAAAAACTATAACTTCATTGTAATCAGTCTCAGAATAAATTTACCCAAAATGATTTTATGAGTTCTTGTCTTATCAAAACCAATGATATCTTTCATCAAGACACAAAAAATGAGATTAGCTTATGTTGGCACGTTCTCCATGAGCCATTTATTTATAGATTAAATGCATTTACAACTATGGCAAGTAATGAATGAATGATGGCATGTTGAACCAGGTAAAAACTGAAAGAGTTTGTTATCACGAGTGAATAAACAAACGAACAGACAATTAAACAAACAAAACAGATAAACATAAAGTAAACACTGAGAAGTGAGTTTTGCTTTTAGAGGGAGGTGAGGTAAGTTGCTTTTAGCTGTGTATTTAACTAAGGACTCCTAGTTAAATTAAGTCGAGAAAGCGTTTAGTTTACCAAATCTCATACAAAGATAAAAATCTAATTTACGTCTGAGCACCTGTGTGTGTCACCAGTACAAATGTTCACCTTTACCCTTTTTGTTCTGTCCTGTGGGTACCAGGAGGGGAAGTCAGCGGTGGAATGTCATCTCTGGGGTTCGTTCTCCAGACAGGCTCTCCATACAAGCTGGATATCAGGCGGTCTGCCTGATAAACTCGACTGGTCCCTTGGTCAGAAAAGGGGGTCGCTCTCTGGTGACTCGTAGTCTGGTCCTCCAGGCGGCTGCAAGACTTCTTAATTTGATCTTCACTTTGTAGAGAAACACGAACTAAAACGACACATGAATTACCATTAGCTTAGTTGACTTCTATAAAATCAAACTCAGAGACTGAGCCAATATGGAACGAGCTATTCGATCAATCAGTGGAAGATGTGGAATGACCCCCCATCCTGGCCAGCCATGGGAGGGGCTGGCAGGGAGGCCTCTGCCGAGCTGTGAAAGCTGTTTCTGGCTTGATGTTAAAAAGATCTCTTCATTCATTCACTGTCTCAAAAACGCAACTGTCTTGTGAGCTGCACTAACTTTTAAAACCTCTGTTATGGGCGGAGTCAAGGTTTTAAGTTGACCAATGGAAAATATTACACCTCTACTTTACTTTTAGAAAAACAAACATGTTCAGAATATTTGCAAGGATGGTAGTATTAATATTTTTATTCAACCAGCAGCTGAGCAGACTTTTTTTAACAAGAAAGTTTTTAACAAATCAAATGTTTTGGAGGGAAAACTTTACTTCAAGAAAAAGAAAAGGGAGTGTTTTAGTTTAATTATCTTGCATCTAATTAAAGGGTGAGACATCTATTTACCTCAGTAAAATAGGAATGTCACATTTAGTTAAAAATTCAAAGCCTAAGGTTTTCTAAGGGTTAAATCATGTAATAAAACACAGTTTAAAATCATGAAATAAAAGAACATCTTCTTTAGGAAAAACACCATCAAAAAAAAAAAACACACACACACAGTTAGCTTTAATGGGTTTTGTTCTTTCTGTAAAAGAAAAGGTAAATTCACATTTCTTTGACATAAAAACAGACAATTGTATAAAAACATTCAATCTGGTTCCTTCTTTTTTTCTACATTTAATGAGGAATGTAAGTTCCTTTGTTTTCAAGTCATTGAAGTCTTGTTAAAGACGTTATGGGCCCTTCCCCCTCTCCCTTGAAGAAAAACAGACAGGCAGGGGGGGGGGGGTAGAACAGAGACTTGTGGCAACCCTTAACTTTTAACAAAGCGTCAGGAAGTCTTGTAGATTTGTATAAGAGATGCTAATTCGAGGCACAAAGGGAAAGTTCCATGCTAAATCCTTAAATAAGTCTGAATTAAGTCTGAAGTTAGTGGATTTTGATTTCTTCCTTTAAGCAGAAATAAGACCAGTTAAATCTAATCAGAAATTATTAATTATATACAGGAAAATGCTACAACTTCCTTCCGAACTGAACTTCCTGACCCCACAAATGCCCCAGAGGTATAACCTGGTCGGCTCATGCTACTTTCACACCAAATGCGTTTTGAGCGGCCAAAAAGCGCAAAACGCCTCTCGTTGGACGCACTATGTTCAGACCGAAGAACGCACTAGTGTACAGACCAGAACAGGCAGCAGCAGCGGGGTGTTGGAGGAGCGTCTCCATGGCGGGTGAATAAAGATAAAATAAAAGAAAATGGCTTTGATTTATTTACTAAAAAGCAAGTGAACATTGACGCACAGCAAATAATTAACTCACCAGATAATTTAGAAGCGAATTGTTTGGTTAGTTTCGCCACTCCAGAAGCTGCCAGCTCACGGACTTTTTTCTCTTTTTTTTCTTTTTTTTTGTCCCGACCAGCTGATCCACATCGGTGCTGATATATCCTGCCAGAAAATCCAACCGCACATGGTCGATTTTAGGTAAAGATCTCCAGTCCGTCTGTTTCGGTTTTCAGTGGGAGTGCCTCGAGCGGCGAAAAGTTCAGATATTTGAACTCTGGTGGCGGCTGCTTTCGCAGCACCGCATGTGCGGAAAATGCTCTGCGCCCCTTCCACCTTCCTTGTGCGCCGCCCAAAATGTACGTGATGCCATGCACGACCCCTAGAGGTGCGTCCTCATAGACTTTGTATGTGAATCGGCCGCTCCTGCCACTAAAAATGCGTTCGGTGTGAACGTACCATTAGTTAAAAAAAAGTCTGCTCAGCTGCTGGCTGAAAAAAAAAATACTACCATCCTTGCAAATTTTCTGAACATATCACTCTTTGTGTTTGTTTTTCTAAAAGTTTTAATGAACATTTTATCAGAATCCTTTTCAATAAAAATGTATATTTTGTAGGAATTTATCGTTCAAAACCGACTGCAGGATGCTGCGTCTGAATTTCTCTTCAAAGTTTGCTCTGATTATTTTTACACCCACTGTCGTCACTGAACGCTAAAATGTGCTGTCAGTCACAGTACAACAGCCAGAGCAACAATATATTGCATTATTTACACTAAAACAGAACTCTGATGTTGCATTTTCTGTCAAGTGAAACAGCTGATGATGCAGATCAGTGGCGGATGCTGGTCTTTCAAGAAGAGGAAGCTCAGTTTCGGCCTACGTCATAAAATGTGTGGGTTGTAAATTCTACCCTCCGTTCCTTTTCAAGAAAATGATCTGTGATCCTGTCACAGACCTTTTTTTGTTCATAGTATTTATTCATTTCATTAAAAAAAGCATTGCATACAACAAAACAATACAAATAAAATAAAATTAAAGGCAGCAGAAGAAGAAAACATCTTATAATATCTGCTCCTATTTACAAGGAATATTAATTTCAAACAATAAACCAAATAATAAAACAAAACAAAAAAATTCAACTCCTCAAACAGTGACTCATACAAATACAAATTAAACAATTTCATATTTCTTTAACAATTTTGCTTTGATGATTATTTTAAAGGCATTAATTGATCCAATGC
>NW_013952675.1:653720-659413 GCF_001266775.1 Austrofundulus limnaeus | reverse complement strand
GACTTAAAAGTACTTTTATCCTGCATTTATCACCACGTAAAAAAAGCAGCTGACAGGATAAACAAAACAAAACACAGGAAATTTAACAGCAACAAAGCAGAAACAGAAACCCATAAACTCACCCTTGCCGCAACATGAACTAAGCGGCATATCCCACAATCTTGAGTGGAGGCTGCCGGGTAACAGAGCAAAAAAAAAAAAGAAAGAAAAAAGAAACTCCAATAAGGTAATCTAAACCCAACAGGCCGTGTTTACCTCCAGAAACTGTATAAATGTAAATGTGCACCAAAGCTTAATCGAACTAGCAGACTAACTCTAGCATAGAATGATTAACAAAGTCACTTAATATGAGTCAATGAATTGGCAAACCGCTCTGCATCAGTCGGTGAAGTGAAGYTTTTCACAGTGTCATTTAAAGACACTTGCAGCTTGGCAGGAAAACGCAGGGAACACTTCGCTCCAGCCTCCATCAGCCTCTTCTTCACGGTGTTGAAAGCCTGGCGCTGCGCTGAGACCTCCGCTGTGTAGTCTGGAAATATGAAAACTTTCTGGCCTTGGTACATCAGCGGGGCTTGCTGCCGACTCAACCGCAAAATATTCATCACATCGCGGTCATTGTGGAGCCTGGCGATGATAATCCGTGGACGTTCATTGGGAAGTGGCTTTGGTCTCAGGGCACGGTGCGCCCTATCAATTTTTACGGGCTTGGGAAAGTTGTCCTGACCCAGCAGCTCAGAGATAAATTCTGAGACAAATCCTGCAGGGCGAACACCCTCTACACCTTCCTTGACGCCAATAATCCGAATGTTTTGTCTGCGCGAGCGCCCCTCCAAGTCGTCCACCCTTTTTTTAAGAAGGCCGTTAGCCGCCGCTAGCTCGCTACACGATGACTCCAGGGCCGAAACACGGGCATCGGTAGAGGTTAGAACCGTGTCCAAGTCATCCAAACGGTGCCGGACCTCACTGTGCTCTGTCTGCAGGGTTGTTAAACGAGCTTCAATGGAGTCCAGACGTCCTTCCAGTGATTTCTTGAGAGTATCCACGAGTGTGTAGACTTTAGAAAGATCATCTTTGTGGCTATTGARGGCGGCTAAGATAGCCTCGTTGCTAACAGCGGAGCRCGCGTGAGCGGTCGACTTCTGGGCTTCCTCTTTCCTAGGCATAATGTGAGATGCCAAAACTGAAGTAAACTGAAGAGACGGATGCCAGTTACTCCCTCGGTGATAAAATTAATATCTTTGGTGTAGTAAATAAATGTTGAATGAAGGTAGTGACACGGAGCTCTGTAAAACACGTCTACTCCATTACTGCACACTAGCGCCCCCCCCCCAATCTTGTTTGATTTTTAACAAGAACAATATTAATAAGATAGAACTCAACGCGAATCATCGCTGAACCATCCCCTGTCACCACTCAGTAGGAACCAACTGTTAGCAGTTTTGTTGGAGTCATCAAAGGCTTTAATTATTTAATTAATTTCATAAGGTGAATGGACAGAGGGACTGTGGTGGGGGCAAGTCTCCCTGGTGATGCATACCAAATTTGGTGCAGATTAGCTAACACATTCTCACTCCCAACTCGTCAACATATTGACGCTTTTCCAAAGTTCCCTCTGTGTCTTATTTTGACGTGTCGGGTGACCCACTCATGTCAGCTCTTGCCGCCCGCAGCTTTTTTGGGTTGTGCCACCAGGGGTCTTTGGGTCGGGGGTCTGAGGTTAACATGAGGGATCAGGATAAATGGTTGAGTTCAGGTACTGGGGTCAGGAATGAAATGTCTACAGTCAATATTAGGTCATTTTAGGCTTTGGAACGCGTAGTTGATGTGAATGTCCTACAATTTCTAAAAATGGTTAATTTTAGGTATCAGGGTTAATGGTTAATTTTAGGTACTAGAGTCAGGGACATGATGTCTAAAGTGAATAAAGGTCATTTTAAGCTTTGGGATGGTAGTTTTGTGCATTTTCTACACTTTCAAAAATTATGACAACAGATCCCGCTCCATCTCGTCAAAAAAATGATGCAAGGGGAGTACCAGACACGTCAAAATCGGACGCAGAGGGAACTTTGGAAAAGCATCAATATGTGACGACTCGGGAGTGAGAATGGGTTGGATCAGCAGAGGTCTATAAAGTACTTGAAAAAAATTAAGTAAAAGTAAAATTACATGAACAGAGAATGACTTTGGTAAAAGTAAATTTCACTGATGAAAAGACTACTCAAGTAAAAGGCACATAACTTTTCCTAAAAATTGGGAAAGTAAAAGTACTTTTACACACTCTCTAAGAAATAAACAGTTGGATTTACTGAATCAAACTGGTTCCACTAAGCCAAGTTGAGTAAATTGAGCAATATATGTAAATCCTTTGCTCAGTTCACTCGACTAGGCTTAGTGGAGCGACTTGACATGACTTTTCTGAGCAAATTCAACACTTCATTTTTTAGAGAACAGAAACATCTTTCATGATGATGAGTAGTACAAAGAAAGTAGATTAGGCTAAGTAGTAATCTAGGTGTTGACAGTTGTTTCAAGACTTAATGAAATGAAGTACAGACAGAAAAATAGAAGTAACATGTACAGTAGACAAATAGTGTTTAAGACAAACATAGGCAGCTATCAAACTTCTTGATGACAGTATCTGTAAGGGTTGAAATGAAGGATCTCGTTGAGATGAGTTTTGCTAGTTTCAGTTCAGTCTGTAATTTGTCCCAGGTTGAGGGGGTGGCAAAGCTGAATGCTCTTTTCCCTAGTTCAGTTCTGACATGCGGAACTGACATCAGTACTAGATTGTAGGAGCGCAGGGAATAATGACTGTATGTTGTTTGTATTAAGGTGAAAAGGTATGACGGGACAAAGTTCAGAAGGGTCTTATAGATCAGAGATGTCCAATGAGTCTATCTGCCAGATTTGACATACAGTTCACAGTGATGAGTAAGGTAGCTGGAGTCTGTGATGAACCTTAGAGCACTATGGTAGACAGAGTCTAAGGACTGCAGGTATTTTAATGCAGCACTCATGTATAGCACATCACCGTAGTCTAATATTGGCATGAATGTTGCAGCTACAAATGATCTCCTAGCTTTTCATGAGAAGCAGGATTTGTTTCTGTAATAAAAACCTAGTTTCAACTTGAGCGTAGTGGCCATTTTAGTGATATGGTCTTTGAATGATAAGTTGTGGTCGATTAAAAAACCTAGGTGGTGGAGACCATTTCTATTTGTTTTCCCTGTTGGGTTTCAATTTGTAGTGAGCTCTCTGGTTGCTGTTTTCTCTTAGATAAAACCATTATTTTGGTTTTGTCGGCATTTAAGACCAGTTTAAGTTTATGAAGACGTGGCTGAATGATTTTAAAAGTGTCCTGAAAAAAGGTGAAAGCTTGACTGAGGGAGGACGAACAGCAGTAGATGATTGTGTCATTTGCATAAAAATGGTAGGAGTGTGTTTGACAGATTGCTGCACAAGTCATTGATATATTTTGGGAACAGAATGGGACCTAAAACAGAACTTTGTGGCACCCCTTTGACACAGAATGTAGAGGAGGATCCGGCCACATGAACAGACTGTGTTTTATCAGTCAGGTAATTGGTGAACCAAGAGATGCCTGTTTCGATAGACCAGAGTGTTCCAGGATGTTTATCAGTAGTCTGTGGTCAACTGTATCAAATGCCTTGGACAGGTCTATAAATAACACACACAATAATTTTTGCAGTCTAGGGCATGTATGGGATAATTTAAGACTTTAAGAACTGTAGTAACAGTGCTGTAGTGTTTCCTGAAGCCTGACTGAAATGGTGATATAATGTTATTTGACTCAAGGAAATCAGTTAACTGGTCACAGACAAGTCTTTCAAACAGTTTGCCTAAGATACTGTAGGGGTCACCTCGAGTTAAATAATCAAGGAAACTGTCTTGGACTCTCAGTCCTCTGATGGGCCTTCGAAGGGACAAAAACTCTGTTCCACTTAGAACTGAATCTAGGCCACCCAAGGTTGCCTTAACCATTCAAAGAGACATTCTCTTTCCTCCTAAATCAGATTAAAAAAAACAGAAGAATCTTCTCTTATTTGATTTAGGGTTCTCTTAACTGAAAGTATTACACATTTTGATAATCAGAGAATGTTTATCAAAGTTACTGGAGAAAAGATGACAGATGTCTTTTCTCCCTCAGTTTGATTTCAGCTATGCATTGTTTTTCTGTGGAAAAATTCTTATTTAACTAAAATAATCTTTATGGTTTAAGTTGATGAAATATCAATGTTTTACTTGTCTGAATCATATTTGAAAATGTTTGAACTTGAAGCAATTCATTTTTCTTTCAGTTATGTTTTAAATAAGTGCTCATCAGATAATTAAATGGGGCATGAAATGTTTTGTTCTGAATCACACAGCAGCAATAATCTTTGTTTTAGTTTCAGGAGGCAAAACAAGTTCTGAAACTAACACTTTCCTTGATAACTTTTATTCTAATCTAAACTTCCGGACGGCAGAATCTAGATTCTCTAAGCTTTTAGAAAATAACAGTTTCTGCCCGTCCAGCAGTAAGGTGACGGACCGCAGTCAGTCACTTTTGATAGCTAGATTCTCTCCGGGGAATCAAAAGCTGAAAACTGTGTCAGGTTTGGCCCCTTCACGCCAACGGGGAAACCTCACAGTGTGGAAAACCAACGTCTGATTTATCCAATTCAGAAACTCTCCAGACGGAAGTTTTATTCTGAAACCTGGGTTACAGTCGAGGCTTTGCTCTCTTCTACGGCTGACGTGGTAAACGAGTCAACAAAACACGCCTTGGGGTTCCCTGTTCGACGATCTAAAGACAGGTTCTCCAGCAGCACCCCCACCTACCTGACAGGTGACATCATCTCAAGGTAAAAAGCTGGCTGTGTGTGTGACGTCAATGTCTGACTGAAGCTGAGCACAGAACGCCTCGCCCTTCTGGTTAAAACCCACATTATTTAAGATAAAAGTATAAGAAAGCTAACATCTTTCTTCCACCCTTTTTTCTTAAACTCTTCCTTTCCAACTCTAAGATACAGCCTCAAATGTCTGGTATTTAACATCTAAACTGACATTTGTGTTTCTATTTAAGTGTGGTTAGCAATTAAGAAATTAAAAGCTTGTTATTGTTGGTCCCAAAACTTTTATAGGAAATTAATTGTTCACAATCAAGTGTACACTAGTGATCCTGGATGATTTGTAAAATAAATGATCACATATTATGGTTCAAATCAACATTCACTGACTGAGTCACTTTTTGTGTCCATTCATTTTACACTGGGGAAATGTTTACATAAAATAAAAAGTGATCCCTTGCTAATTAAAGTACTCTTATAACCTTGTTATAAGAAGTGTAAGACTAAACCCTTACAATACATAGTTTTGAGATTGGTTTGTAGTTGTTGACATTAGTTGGTTCATCCCTAGCCTGGCCCTTGCCTTCCTTCGCAGTTCCACTCAATTCTAGTTTCCCTTCACTGCTCCGTCTGGAATTTCTTGGGAAGGATTTCTTCGGGAGCATTTCGTCTAGGCCAATCAGAAAAAAAAACGTCGGTTTCCTGAGCAGTGTCTGCTTGTAGTTTATTTCACCTGGGCCAATCAGCAAACAGAAGGCGGAGTTTTGAACGACGCTGATTTTCTGTGCAGTATCTGCTAGTTAGTTTAGCATACGGCAGTGGAGGAAGTGAATGAAGCCAGTC
>NW_013952675.1:650586-652240 GCF_001266775.1 Austrofundulus limnaeus | reverse complement strand
GTATATAGTACAGACCAAAAGTTTGGACACACCTCATTCAAAGAGTTTTCTTTATTTTCACGACTATGAAAATTGTAGATTTGTTAGGATTGTGTTGTCTGTTGTTCTGTTTTCTCTTTGTGTCACCACCCCTCAGTTCTCTTCAGGTTGTTTCCATGCCATTTATCAGTTAATCATCCTAACCTGTCTGTGATCACAATCAGTCTTCCTTCGAGGCATTTGTCATTTCCTCTCTCCCTCTGTTTGTATAAATACTGGTCATATCGTCTATATCCTCGCTGGATCATTACATGGATTTGTCTGTCTCATCCTCAGTGTTTCCCTGTGGCTCCTAGTGTTTTGTTATTTTAGCTGCCCTGTCAGCTTTTTGTTTTTGTTAAATAAATACTTTTTATTTAAAAACTTCATCTTCCGTCCAGATCTGGGTTCATTCCTCGCACACAACTTGACAAGATTCACATTGAAGGCATCAAAACTACAAATTAACACATGTGGAAATATATACTTAACAAAAAATTGTGAAACAAATGAAAATATGTTTTATATTCTAGGTTCTTCAAAGTAGCCACCTTTTGCTTTGATTACTGCTTCACACACTCCTGGCATTCTCTTGATGAGCTTCAAGAGGTAGTCACCTGAAATGGTCTTCCAARAGTCTTGAAGGAGTTCCCAGAGATGCTTAGCACTTGTTGGCCCTTTTGCATTCACTTTGTGGTCCAGCTCACCCCAAACCATCTGGATTGGGTTCAGGTCCGGTGACTGTGGAGCCCAGGTCATCTGGCACAGCACCCCATCACTCTCCTTCTTGGTCAAATAGCCCTTACACAGCCTGGAGGTGTGTCAGGGGCAGGGCCGGATTAACATTTTGCAGTACCCTGGGCAACAATATTCAAGGGCCCCATCATCACGACCCCAGGATTACCATAGTCTGGTAAATACAGAGTAAATTATTGCAATGTATAGTAAATATAATCAATACCTCAAATTCTAACCGTATTTTGATGTACAAATGCTCATAGAACTACAAATACACTACTATGTCCTCTTGTCAATGACACTCCTTCACATGATGCTATGAAAACAAAATACATCAATATAACCTGGTAAACATGAACCACTACATTGAGATCGAGGGACGTGTCCTCCATTTATACAAAAGCAAAGCTTGACATTACACAACCCTATCAGTCACCTGACCCTTCTCATGCTGACTGACCAATGAGGAGAAGATCTCAACTCATGTTCACAGTGACAGGCAGCCTCTCTGTGCAGCGCAACAGCTCCAACAGACAGTTTAACAAAAGCAGGAGAAAACCAGACATTTTGCTGGTGCCTTCACTCAAGGGTGTAACCATCATTTCAGAAGTGAGGGGGACACATTTTTTTGAGGTCTATTGAGTGATTTATCATCCTCTCTTATTAAATCACAACTCTCCTTAGTGGCTAAAACACACACTTACTGACAGCCACAGTACAGTTCCACTGACTGACTTTAGTTCTTTAAACTATTTACTAACAAAATCTGAAGTTTTAGCAGCCAAAATGTAGCCAGATGAAAAAAAAAACATTACTGTAAGCAAACACAGACTTGAATAAGAACATTAGACTAAGCTTTGCCCATCCTGTCCACTGGTAGTGTCTGTGACAACATGGA
>NW_013952675.1:647780-649632 GCF_001266775.1 Austrofundulus limnaeus | reverse complement strand
GGCCGCGTCGCACTCGGCCGCGAACCGCTCCAGCGAGAGCTGCAGATCTCATTCCGATGAAGCCAACAGGACCATATCATCCGCAAAAAGCAGAGATGCCACCAAAACGGATACCCTCAACACCTTGGCTGTGCCTAGAAATTCTGTCCATGAAAGTAATGAARAGAATCGGTGACAAAGGGCAGCCTTGGCGGAGTCCAACTCTCACTGGAAACGAGCCCGACTTACTGCCGGCAATGCAGACCAGACTCTGACACTGGTCGTACAAGGACCTGACAGCCCGTATCAAATGGCCCGGTACCCCATACTCCCGGAGAACCCCCACAAGGCCCCCCTTGGGACATGGTCGAACGCCTTCTCCAAGTCCACAAAACACATATAGACCGGTTGGACGAACTCCCATGCACCCTCCAGGACCCTGATGAGGGTGTAGAGCTGGTCCAGTGTTCCACGACCAGAACAAAAACCACACTGCTCTTCCTGAATCTGAGGTTTGACTATCCGACAGACCCTCCTCTCCATGACCCCTGAATAGACCTTACCAGGGAGGCTTAAGAGTGTGACCCTCCGGTCCCCCTTTTTAAACAGGGGGACCACCACCCCAGTCTGCCAATCCAGGGGTACTACCCCTGATGTCCATGCAATATTGCAGAGTCGCGTAAGCCAACACAACCCTACAACATCCAGAGCCTTGAGGAACTCCSGGCGGATCTCATCCACCCCCGGGGCCCTGCCACCGAGGAGCTTTTTGACCACCTCAGCGACCTCATCCCCAGAGATTGGAGAGCCCAACCTAAAGTCCCCAGGCTKAGCTTCCTCAACAGAAGGCATGTTGGTGGGATTGAGGAGGTCTTCAAAGTATTCCYCCCACCGGCACACAACGTCATGATTTGAGGTCAGCAGCACACCATCCCCACTATAAACAGTGTTAGTGCTGCACTGCTTCCCCCTCCTGAGACGCCYGATGGTGGACCAGAATCGCCTCGAAGCCGTGCGGAAGTCTTTCTCCATGGCCTCTCCAAACTCCTCCCACGCCCGGGTTTTTGCCTCAGCGACCACCCGAGCCGCATGCCGCTTCGCCTGCCGGTACCCATCAACTGCTTCTGGAGTCCTGTAGGCCAGAAAGGCCCGATAGGACTCCTTCTTCAGCTTGACAGCATCCCTCACCGAAGGTGTCCACCAATGGGTTCGAGGGTTGCCGCCACGACAGGCACCAATAACCTTGCGGCTGCAGCTCCGATAAGCCGCCTCGCCAATGGAGGTACGGAACATGGTCCATTCAGACTCAATGTCCCCCACCTCCCCCAGATCGTGTTCGAAGTTCTGCCGGAGATGGGAGTTGAAGCTCCGTCTCACAGGGGACTCCGCCKGACGTTCCCAGCAGACCCTCACTACACGTTTGGGCCTGCCAGGTCTGACCGGCTTCCTCCCCCAACACCGGAGCCAACTCACCACTAGGTAGTGGTCAGTTGACAGCTCCYCCCCTCTCTTCACCCGAGTGTCCAAGACATATGGCCGCAGATCCGATGAAACGATGACAAAATCGATCATCGAACTGCGGCRTAGGGTGTCCTGGTGCCAAGTGCACATATGGACACCCTTATGCCTGAACATGGTGTTCGTGATAGACAATCCATGACAAGCACAGAAGTCCAACAACAGAACACCACTCGAGTTCAGATCGGGGGCGCCGTTCCTCCCAACCACGCCCCTCCAGGTCTCACTGTCATTGCCCATGTGAGTGTTGAAGTCCCCCAGCAGAACAAGGGCTAAGGACTCCAAGAAGGGTGGGTAATCTGAACTGCTGTTCGGCCCGTAAGCACAGACAACAGTCAGAACCCGTCCCCCCACC
>NW_013952675.1:643728-647249 GCF_001266775.1 Austrofundulus limnaeus | reverse complement strand
AGCCTGGCCACCAGGCGCTCGCCATCGTGCCCCACCTCCAGGCCTGGCTCCAGAGGGGGGCCCCAGTGACCCGCGTCTGGGCAAGGGAACACCAGATCCAATGTTTTTAAACATCATAAGGGGTCTTCGGGCTGCGCTTTGTCTGGTTCCTCACCTAGGACCTGTCTGCCTTGGGTGACCCTACCAGGGGCATAAAGCCCCAGACAGTATAGCTCCTAGGATTACTGGGATACTCAAACCCCTCCACCACGATAAGGTAGCAGCCCAAGGAGTGGGCAATGTAAGCAATTTATTTCCTATAAAAGTTTTAGGACCAACAATAACAAGCACTTTGAGCTTCTTAATTGTCAACCACAGGCACTTAAATAGAACACAAAGGACAGCTTTGATGTTCAACACCAGACATTTGAGGCAAATAACAAGGTTGGCAAGATTGGTTTTAAGAAAAGGAGGAAGTACAGTGTTAGCTTTCCTGCTTTTAACTTAAATAATGTGGGTTTAACCAGAGAAGCAAGGCGTTCTCTGCTCAGTGTTGGCCAGATAGCGAAGTCAATAACACAGCCAGCTTTACCTTTAAAGATAAGGTCAGTCACTGGTCCTGGGGCCTAATGTATCAACGGTGTGTACGCACAAAAACCTTGCGTACATCATTTTCCATGCAAAACTCCAGATGTATCAAAACTGAAATGAACATGGAAATGTGCGCAGCCCCAAGCCAACTCCAGGGCTGGCGTATGCACGTTTCTGTGGTTCTGGTTCCATTGGCGACACTTAGAGGTGATTCTGAGAAACTGTTCATGATGTGAAAATGATTATTGTTCACACCAGACACACATGATTAACAATTATTACATCTACATGATTAACAATTACATCCACATGATTAACAATTATTACATCCACATGATTAACAATTATTACATCTACATGATTAACAATTATTACATTCACATAATTAACAATTATTACATCCACATGGACGCAGTTAGATAAAAGACGCGCACAGTTGTGCCAAAAATACATTTAACTGGAACAGATTCAGCCTTATTGAAGTATATAATAAATAGTGTAACACGCAGAGCATTTCTTTACAAACAGAATTTTGTGATCCACAATGACGAGCGGCACCAGCCGTTTTCAGGACTAATCCTTTTTCAGTTTGGCACTGCGACGCCCTGGAGCACGACACAGCGAGGAGCCGTGCGCCAAGTGTGCACACGCAGAAGCAGCAATCAAACTGGGTTCCAAAGGAGCTTTTCAGAGGGAGCTGGCAGACCGATCAGGACTGTGCCAGTCCAGTTCACCCAAAGCCGAATCATGCCTAATGGAATCGTCTCATCCATATGATTCTAAAGGCTGAGGTATGGTCGCGCTTTGGAGCAAGCGCACCCTCCCCGGCAGTGGAGGCGTTTCATACTTGGCATTTACGTTGTTGTAGATTTCTCCAAAATGACACGTGGAAGTACACTTCACAACTTGTGAATATGCTGTAAGTAGGAGAGCAAAAGCTTGACAGACTGTTAAGAGCCAGTGCTCTTACCCAGGTCCGTTGGGATTTTGGAGAGATTTAGTCGGAGACACCTTTAAAGTTTTAACAGAATTTATTAAAGATTACATGTAAAAACCCACCGAACAGATTTGCAAATCTGGGAGAATGCTGGACCGATACTTCCCTTCTGATAGTCAAAGCAGCATCTCGTCTAACTTCTGTAATTCTAAGCTTTTATAATCAAGTCCATTCCTTACGTAACTCCTGAGAGAATAATACATTATCAGACAGCTGCAGGTGGTCATGCCGGCCTCCTGCTCTGCCGTTGTTCCATAAATCTGCACAGCCTTGAAACGATAAGGAACCCGGAGTTTGACCCTGTTCTTCAAACATGTTTTTGACCAGAGTGACACGCACACACACAGTGAKATTTAAACAGTGACAAGATTACTGATTTTGAAACCCTTGGGTACAAGATGAACTGATTATTAACAGAACATAAAATAAAGTTTAGAAGTGTTCCACATTTCTACAAGACAGACAGCGCACAAAGGCTGCGGCGCGCTGCCTTTTTGGAGACTCTCCAACATCACATCACGTCATGAAAACTCTCCACTGAGGCACAGAGACTCATTTCTTCATATCAGCTATGAAATAAACAAAGATCTATGTTCTACCAAACATTTAAGTTCCTCTGTGCTTACAGTAATTATGATAATAATCTCCTGTGCAAAGTTAATATTTTCAGACTCAGAATGGATGGATGAGCCGGTTGCACACCACAGCAGTGTACGCGCACACATGACACATAATCACTCGTTCTTTGCGTGAAAAACATATTTTATTCCTATTCTTACTTAGGTTATTTTTCTCACTCACATTATATTAAGTTCATTATTTTCCTGACTCTAGAAATCATTTCTGATCACGCGGGGATCAAACAAACATGTCCTTGACACATGCAGGAAGTAATTTGCATCTGTTTAACATACGTTAATGAAGGCGTGTCAGGGGAGGTGTCTCACGTGCGCTCAGTTCCACGTTAATTGTGATGTGCAAAAGAAATGTGCGTGGATTCAGGCGTACACACAGTTTGATACATCTGGATTTTTTTGTGCATACACAGTTTTCTGGATTTGACCATACCCCATGTTTCAGTAAGAAATCCACACAAGTCTATGTACATGAGGCCCCAGGTGACCAAAGTGCTTCACAGAATCAGTGATTAACATGACAATGAGTAAAAACAAGAAATCACATCAAAATAATATAACTAAAACCAGAAATGTCACCACATATTAAGTATTAAAAGCCTGTTGGAATATAAAGGTCTTAAGCTTCGATTTGAAAGGGCCAAGTTCAGTGACCAAACGTAGATCAAGAGGGAGCTGATTCCAAAGACTAAGTGTGGCCGCAGAAGAGGCACAGTCACCCCAGCATTTATATTTTGTCCTTGGAACAGACAGTAGGAGCTAGCCATCTGACCTCAGAGACTTATAGCGGGTGGGGAAACTTAACAACTCTGTTATACAAGGAGGAGATTCAGATTCATTTATTAATGACCACACAACAAGTTGGTGGAATTTGCTTCCAGTACAGCATGACAGGCTCACATCTCTGTGTCAGAACAGACATTACAAACAAACAAAGGGTGTACTAAAGGATATTAATTAGTGATCTGATTTAGTGACCGTACAGCTGTTGGGAAAAATTGTTTTTGAATCCGACTGTTTTTGTTGAAAAGGACCTGTAGCGTTTTCCAGAAGGCATCAGTGTAAACAGATGATATGCAGGATGAGAGGCGTCTGAGATGATCTTTATTGCTCTTTGTGTAATGTGTTTGATACAATGTGTCAATGGATTGATTTAATTTGATTTTATTGATTTAACAGGAAAAGATTACTAAAAATCAAGCCTGACTCAGCACAATTGCTGTTTCACAGCAGGTTCCTGCTCTGCAGCACATAAAACACCCAGAAACACAGCATCACAATCACATCATTTTACACCATAGACACAAAGACAAACAAGC
>NW_013952675.1:641210-642777 GCF_001266775.1 Austrofundulus limnaeus | reverse complement strand
CACCATGGACTTTGTATGTAAACCTGCTGCTCCTGACGCTGAAATCGCGTTTGGTGTGAACGCACGTTAAGACTTGTACATGATCACGATAAGTCAAATGAGAAGCCAAAGTAATTCCAAGATATTTGTAGGTAGTGACAATATCAAGGGGTTTGTTTAAAAAAGTAAGTTGATTTGTTATATTGAAATGTCTCCTGGGTGAGGAAAAATACATGCACAATTTTTTTTAACATTAATTGACAAAAGATTATCTTGAAGCCAACCATGAAATGTCTGAAGATCTGCTTGTAACTGACTATTAATAGATTCAATACTGAAATCAGACAAAAGAACAGTATCATCAGCATACATTAAAATATTTGAATACTTCAATATTTTTGGAAGGTCATTTATGTATAATAGGAAAAGCAATGGGCCCAGTATGCTACCATGCGGAACTCCCACAGAACAGGGCAGAGACCCGGACACAGAGCTTCCATGTTTCACAGCCTGACACCTATCAGTCAAATAAGAGGAAAACATTTGTATTGCAGATGATGAAAGTTGAAAAGAAATCAACTTTTGTAAGAGAGTATAATGATCAACTGTGTCAAATGCTTTACGAAAATCAATATATACAGCACCAGTTACTTGACCTTTGTTCAAAGCAGCACATACACTCCTGATCAAAATCTAAAGACCAGTCAAAAATGTGCAAGAATTTGCATTTTGCACTATTGGATCTTAAGAAGGTTCTAAGTAGAGCTTCACAATGTTGAAAGAAGAAATCAGTGCAAGAGACACAAACCTTTGAGCAGGGAATTTTCTGAAAACTGCATTTACACTCAAACACGATTTTTTTCAGCTGATCAAAAGTTTAAGACCATAGTATTTAAAAGCCAAAAGCTGTGCAAAAATCTGGATTCCATGTCATTTTCTGTCAAGTCTTTACACTGTCAAGACCTCCTGATGGCAAAAGCAAAAAAAGCTCACTGACTTTGAACATGGTAGGATTGTTGAGCTGCATAAGCAAGGCCTCTCACAACGTGCCATCGCTGCTGAAGTTGGACGCAGTAAGACAGTCATTTTGCATTTTTTAAATGATCCTGAGGGTTATGGAACAAAAAAGTCAAGAGGTAGACCCAACAAAAATTTCACCAGCATTGAGCCGCAGGATCCGATTGGCTGTCCGTCAAGACACGGGACAATCCTCTACCCAAATTAAGGCCATTACTGGTGCTGACTGCAGCCCAATAACCATCAGACGACATCTGTGAGAGAAGGGCTTCAGAAACAAAAAATGTCTTCAAAGGCCACGTCTTCTTCAACGCCACAAAATTGCCCGTTTGGAHTTTGCRAGGGTGCACCAAACATGGGACATTGAAAGGTGGAAGAAAGTTGTCTTCTCTGATGAGAAAAAATTTAACCTTGATGGTCCTGATGGCTTCCAACATTACTGGCATGACAAGGAGATCCCACCTGAGATGTTTTCTACACGGCACAGTGGTGGGGTGCGTTTTCCTTCAATGGAACAATGGAGCTTCAGGTTGTGCAGGGGCGTCAAACAGCAGCTGGCTATGTGGAGATG
>NW_013952675.1:634416-636548 GCF_001266775.1 Austrofundulus limnaeus | reverse complement strand
ATATAGCTCACTAGCAGCCTCGAACCGATGACCTATCCACGTCATCATTTACCCAGAATGCTTTGCATGTAATTAAAATGGACCTGTCCATGTAATATATTTTTAAACTTTTAGTTTAAAAATGATACAAACTGAACATCCTACAGTGTTTTTACAGTCTTTATTTTACAGTTAAAATATGTTTATTAAACAAAGTCTAATATTACAACTAATCATGGATCCCTTTAAACATGCACAAAAAGTTTAAGAAAGATAATTAACAGTAAAAGTTCCGGAGTGAACTTTCTAAAGCTGCCAGYAGCCGCCATCTTTAAATCGAAACTGGGGGCAGTTTAATTTCTTCCACAATACGAGTGGAATATTACCACTGGAGGGGGCATTCCAGTTTAAAACTACCAATGGGAACAGGATTACCACTTCCCAGGACTACTGGAACACACTGTTGCTGAACAACCCCACATAGACCTTAGTTAAATCCAGGTAGACATTTATTTATTCATTAATTTTTTTATTTTTGCCGAGCAGTGTATTTAATCACAGGAATAATGTGTCCTGGATGACTGAAACATTGGTGAAGACCAAGATCACAAGCCCTGCTCTCTGAAAACAATATGTAAAGATGGCTTTTGTTGGTACAGTAGTCCCTGGAGCTCTTTTTCGTGTCTAACCAGGTCAGACAGTATCGTTTCTTCACGCTTTAGGTCTTTGTTATTTACCAGCATATGATTTAATCTGAGAAGAGTCTTTGTGGTTCCAGACTTTTTACAACCATCTGTCTTTGAGGCCACCGAGCTCTATGAACCACCAAAAGCTTTGTTTTCCTTTCTTTTTCTCTTGTCAAGTTTCCAAACCTCACCACGGTTTTGTCACAAATGTCCACGAGACATTTTGGCTTTGCTTTCGTCCCATAATTCACAAAGAATGATGGGATATCAGACACAAGAGCTTCTAAACTCAATCCAAGCTGTTAATTTTACCACAGGGGGATTTTGGTCTGAGTCTAGACCCACATCCAGGGTAATTAAAATAAACAGGAGGCACGTCCAACAACTCTGAGCAATGACTTTGATAATTAAGCACGAACATGACGGAGTGTAAAATGTGAGTGGCGTAGCATTTTATTTAGTTTTTTTTAATGCTTCAAATTATCTTTGTTTGGACTGAAAGCAAACTTTCCTTTTCCCTCACAGAATCCTCTTTCCTATCAGAGTTGCCTCCCTTCCTCCCTGTTCACCTCCTATGGCTTTCATGCATGACCACCCGGTGTGCTGCTGCTTATCTCGAACTTTATGGTAAAAAAGCAACGTGTGTGTGTGTCTGTGTTTGTGTCAAGAGGAAGTCAGCGGTGCTAGCCTATGCCAGCCCCTGCAGATCGTTGCCTGGTGCATTGTGCCCTCAGCTCGCTGTCTGTCATCACTCCAACAATGGTTGACTGTCYGACCCCTCCAACACACACACACTTTTGTTTCAAGGCAACAAGACGCATGTTTGTGCGCAGTTGAGTAAAAGGTGTGGCACACACGAGTGGAAAACAATGCAAATCCTTTTCATTTTTGCTTTCCTGTGAGTTAGTTTTTACTTGAATGCAGTGGCGGATCCAGGATTTTTCTGAGTAAGGGGCCATCAAGGGGCCACAATATTCATAGAGGGGCCAAGCATTTGTTCAGCATCCTTGCATTTAAATCCCTGGTTTTGGTAAGGTGTATACATTTTACCAGTAATATTTTCAAACGCTTATAATGTAATGTCATTATAAAAAGCTTGAACAGTTAATTATCCGTAGCAATTTTACATTTATTTTTACTGTACATAAATAAATCTCAAACACACAGCATATGAGAAAATGCAGCCATAATTTGTCAGATGAAAGACTTTTTCTGCAAGATTGTTCAGATTTTCTTAAAGGCACAGTGTGTAGGATTTTGTCAATTCTTTTAGCCGAAATTGAGATAATCACTAATGACAATAATAAAAAACATGTCTAATCATTGCAGACAAAGACCTTGTTTTTTATGTTTACCTTATAAAAAGCTGTTTATATCTCCATGGTCGCGGGTCACCAGTAGGGCTGTGTATTGGCAAGAATTTGGCGATACGATACATATCATGACAGAGGGGTCACGATACGATAT
>NW_013952675.1:628987-634082 GCF_001266775.1 Austrofundulus limnaeus | reverse complement strand
ATTATTCACTTCTGTCTGGGTTATCCATGAAAACAATACTTTATTTACATATACTCTATGTGTGGCCCTGTGATGGACTTGTGACCTGTCCAGGGTGTACCCCGCCCCTCGCACTGTGACTGCTGGATATGGGCACCAGTGACCCACGCGACCCTGAAAAGGAAGAAGCGTGTACAGAAAATGGATGGATGGATGGATGTGCCTTTAAGAAGAGAAGAATTCTGTAAGATTGATTCATGCTGGACTTTGCTATTTGACTCATTAGCACCWCTAGTGTTTGGAGGTGGAACTGCACACCATCACCAATTTCAGGCAAAGGACAGATGAGTGACAGGACAGGGTCTCTTCTGGGGGCCAATCAGATTTCAGCTGGGGCCAATGCCCCTGTGGCCCCGCCCCTAGTTGAATCAGTACTTTTTGAACTTTTTTTTTTTTGTGAAAGTGGTGAGATTTAATATAAAAAGGCAGAACTGTCAGCATCGACTCGGAGAACATTCAGTTGCACAGTGTGTGCTCTTTAGGTGCACTGGGATTCACCAACTGGAAATGTTTATTCAATGGGTTTTAATTTATTTTTTCTTTCTCCTCTACGTGAAAACGACAGTCATCATCAGATAGTAAAAAACAGCTCATGGATTCAAGCTGCTAGGTCTGTAAACGTCTTTGATTCAATGCTTGTAATTTGCCAGTTTTAGTCCAAAAACAAGGCACGAGTGCAGCTCATGCAGAATATTTCCACATCGAGACCATCGTATTGGTTTGTGCAAACTGTTAATATAAAAATAGATGTCTGAACAGAAGCTTTTATATTGCTTTTATTGATTTCTCCCACTTTTCTTCTCAATATCAAAAGATAATTGCTTAAATYAAAAGATGTTTGCTAGTTTTTCCCTTGGGGATTTTCTTGTAATGTGACAACAGAGGATGAGAACAACAAGAATGAGAGGAGATTGGGGGGATTTGGTTCTTTCTTCACTTTCAAACTGAGTGATAATTTTTAATTAAATAGGAATTTGATGAAGTGCTTGCAGCAAAAAAAGGATAAACACTGATTTAAAAAAAATCAGGAGGTTCACAACAATAGGAACATTGTATTKATGCAAACATAAAAAACATAATTATCTTTACATTCTGCAGTGTCAATACAGACTAATTGTCCAACAATCGTATTTTGCCTCAACCTAAAATACCATGTTATGACACAACATTTTGCATGTCTCCTGCAACCCAAAAAGTGCATTGATGGATGTTTATTATGAAACGGAACAATTTAACAGATAATTAAAAAAAATTGTGTAAATAAAGAAAAGGGAGGTTTGGGGAAACAAATTTCAAAGATCTTATATTTTGATTTCCCCCAAATTACCAGTTCTGTCATTATGTCATTTCGTATTTCAGCTTTTATTAAGAACATCTTACAATCGTTGAGTAAGTAGTGATCAGATGTGTAGACCAAGGACACTTTGAAAAGACAGGCTGCTGATGGATGTGAATAGCATATATTAAATTCTTCCACCGGCACAATAAAAAAGGAACCTTAAACAACCTGATGTTTTAAGACAAGATCTGTTGTTGGCGGCTGGTTCTTTTTTTTTTTAAATAAAAAAAGACACACAGTTCATTTTGTACTTTAGCAAAATTCTTAATCATATCTGAGATCAAATTCATTTCTAAAATAACATGGTTATTATTTAGAATAATAAAAAAATCTGTGCTTTTATGTCACTTTGTTATCTTCCTGCTCCGTGTCAGATATCTGAAAACCAACAGCTGTCACGCCCAGCCAGTAAACAGATTCCATTTTATCTCGTGCACAGCCTTAACCAGGTGAGGCATGTTTGGTATAACTTGAATCCTTTTTTTTTATGTTTGGGCTTAAACTTTGCTTTAATTAGGCAGATCCAGGGTTCAAACGCTCAGCTGTAGTCTCAGATAAGGTTAGCCAAGCTGGAGGCGGTCTCTCTGCGACCCTGGCGCTCGATGTGTCCCGAAACGGTGAAGATGTTGAAAACTCGGCCTACRAGCCTCCGCCCGGACCTCGTCCTCTCGAGCAGAACAGCCACGACAAAGTAGACCCCGACGCCCACGACGGCTGCCCCCCCTCCTGCCARCAAAACGACCCCAGAGACGTACATGTCGTTGAGAGCTTGGCCAGGCTTCGGCATGTGGTTAGCCAGGGCCAAATGGAGGAGGACCCCGCCGCAGATCAACAGCGACGCCCCCGTGATCAAAACCACCAGAACGTCCGACGAGCCCCCGCTCTTCAGCAAGTCTATCTGCCGCCGGCTCCGGACGCAGTTCATGTCCTGCACGGCCGAGCTGAGGAGCTGCTTGAGCAGGACCCCCAGGGCCAGCAGGCACAGGGCCGTGCCCACCCCCAGCCTCCACTCGCTCGACACGCTGGTGGTGGTGGAGAGGAGCCCGACGCCRCCGAGGCCGCATCCCAGGATCAGAAGGACGGCGACGCAGTAGCAAAGCACCGACTTCCCGGGATCTCGGAACCACCACAGCTCGACCTGCTCCTCCAGGATGCTGTGCTGAATCTGGGCCGGGTCTGCCGGACCATTCAGACCCAGATCWGGGCTTCTGGCTCCATTCATGGGAGGAAAGTTGTCCAACTCTGGCATCCTGCCGCCAGTCCCCGTTTGCGRGATATGGATGATGCCGCAACCGGAAAAAAAAACGAATCCACCGATGAYGTTGGTCTTTTCTAACGTTTTGAAGAAGAGGAAAAATTCCAGGAGTCTTTTTTAGAAGATCTGCTCMATCTCACATGTGGCTGGAGGTGGTGGTAAATATTTTACCAAAAATCCAAAAATTCTTCAGTAAACCCAGAGTATTTAAGTTTCATCTGCACCGATATAAAAAGTCAACTCAGCTCTGTTTCCTTTGAGGSATTATCTTTAAAGTCCACACTCACTGGATACAAATAGTCTTTTTCCTGTATTGATATTCAGAGCAAGGATTYCAAGCAGTGGCAGAATTTTTTAGTTTAGCCCTCCTCTGTTGGCAGCAGTCACCTGGAAGATAAGACAGACATATATTCAGCGTCAGTTTATTCTCTCATGGGGTGCCCTCTCTGCCACTGRTTCTGAGATTTGCGGTTAGCAGAAGGCAATGACTGACTGGTGCATTCATTCTGTTCCTAACCAGACAATAAATCACAGCACAGAAATGGATTCAGTACTTTTCCTTTTTTTCTTTTCCTCCCTACACACAGACAATGGGATTACACAAACAATGAAATGAGCACCAAGATGTTAATCTTATTAGTTTTGAATGTTTCTTGCTCTTTGTTGGAAGCTTAGGAAAATAGTACCTTCTTTTTTGGGGGGTTTAAATTGAAACAAAACAAATTATGTTRATGAATGATGACTTTTAGCTGGACGGCTTCGAAGGACAATGAGGAAGTGTTTTTTTTTTTTTTTTTTCGGTGAGCCGTGATGTTTTGTTTTAAAAATTTGAACATTGTATTTAGCACAAAAATAAGGAAATTGACGTTTGGTAGATTATTTCTTTGTTGTAACAATGCTACTAACCAGGAAGCTAAAAACAACTGTCAGCTACAGCAAAATAAACAGTTTGTCAATAGCAGAGAAAATCCGGCTAATTTTTCACGTGTACAACCCACATACTGGGCTCTGCTGCTCATCACACAAATGCATGTTCCTTACAAATGTGGCACCATTTAAAAGGCTTTCCATATTGTCAAAAAGCATTGTGCTGAGTTTATGTAACCATACAAACAGTAAATTAATTACTTCTCTGGTTGGATTTTGTCTATAAATCCAATGGTGTTACAAAGCCTGTTTATTTTGCTCTTATTTATATTACCACATTTGTTAAATGGGGGTGTAGTGGTCACCTCGAGGTGGAGTAAACCGTTCCACCTGTCATGGACCTTGGTCTCAGAAGGCCTTCCTTCAGAGAGACAGAACTCTGTTCGAGTTAAAGTCGCAACGTGTTTTCTTAAACAGTAAAGACACATTTTCATCTTATTAATATGATAATAAACTGAATAATCTTCTTTTTATTCATAATTTTATCAATGTATAGAAAAGAAAACACAAAAAGAATGTTATTACAATGCTTTATTGTGCTTTGATGTAAATCACTGCTTGGTAACTGTGAAACCACAGTAACTGATTATAGATTTTTAAGTTAAATATTTTACTTAACTAAACTTTGCGTTATGGTTTCACAGTTAAAGTCCAAGCAGTGATTTACATCAAGGCACAATAAAACATAATAACATTTTTTGTGTTTTCTTTTTAATACATTGATAAAATTATGAACAATGGGACAATTCAAATTTCTTCTGAGACAAAAGAAGAAATCTTCTTATGAAATGTGCTCATGTTTTTAGCTCGTTTTATTAGCTTATTTATTTGTGTCCTAATTTTTATTTTGTTTTTAGTTTTGTTTTTTGTTTATTTTTTGTCTAACTACTTGTGTGTTTTGTAATTTTTGTCTTATAACAGGTCTGTCTTGGAAATAGGATTCTGAATCTCAATGAGACTACCTGTATAAATAAAGGTCAAATATAAAATTAAAAAACTTTGTAATAACATTCTTTTTGTGTTTTCTTTTTTATACATTTATAAAATTATGAATAAAAGATTATTCAGTTTATTTTCATATTAATAAGACAAAATTGTCTCTACTGTTTAAGAAAACATGTTGTGACTTTAACTTGAACATAGTTCTGTCTCTCTGAAGGAGGCCTTCTGAGACCAAGGTCCATGACAGGTGGAACGGTTTATTCCACCTCGAGGTGACCACTACAGGGGTATTATGCAAAATCAACTTTTTTCAGCTCTATATCGTGTTGTAATGAAATTCCTTCATCAAAAACATACCCAGAGTGTTGCTTTGAATCTTTTCTGCATCTTTGAGAAGACCTTAAATCTCCTGTGATAGCTATTTGGTGCTGCCAAACACTTGCTGGTACAAAGCCCCGCCTATTTGCACAAAGCTCCTCCCTAGATTTCAGTCCCAAGCTGAGCTTCCACCCCACAGAGCACCCCTCCACCGATGCATCGTTGTGAAGTGGGAGTGTCAGAAATGGTAGGAGGTTCTTAAAGTGTATCTTACC
>NW_013952675.1:623064-628471 GCF_001266775.1 Austrofundulus limnaeus | reverse complement strand
GCAGTAATGTGTAAATTTCCACAGCCGCTGTGACGAAACTGTGGAGAAGACACATCACCGTGGAGAGCCGTTAACCAATATGCAAATTAGCCTGCAGTACCACTGCTCTACCCATATGAGCAGCAAAAAGACGTTTTTAGACCAAATATTACAGATTTGAACAAATACGCACAAAAAAAATCAAAATTATCACAGAAACAGTACTATATAACATTTTAGACACATTCTAGACAGTTTATCAGCTTAAAAAAAGTTAATTTTGGGGTAAGTTACTCTTTAAAGGAGAGAGGCCAATCTCAAGGTGTTTAAGGCTGTCACACTAGACATATGCCAACTTATGAACATTTTAAAGACGTCTACATTGATGATGAAATTGAAAACGTTAACAGGAAGCTTCTTTTTGGCATGTACATAATGTAATTCTAACAAAATGGTCAAGTATATAACTTGTATTAGTAATTTAGACATAAAAAAATTCATAAGTTGGCATAAATTGTCTAGTATGACACGGTCTTTTAGATAGGCTGTGATGCAAAGTCACATTTATTTTTGGTATTTACAAATGAAGGTAACATAGTTAATTGATTGTGGTATAGAATTGAACTAGGCACTTGGAAAATACATAATACCCCACCCCCACAGCCCCCCTTTAAGAAAATGCTTTTATGTCTTGTGCCCAATGAACAACTTCCAAAATCTTTTGTCAATAACCAATAAGCTTATTCTGCTTTTGACTCATTTTGAGCTCATCGTACCGCGGGCACTGAAAGTCCGGTGCATGATTGGCTCCTGATTGTCAGCACCTGCGAGCGACAGGTGGCACCGGGATTGACATTTATCCTCACATGTGAAAATGCTCGCTCCCACCGAGAGGGACTTATCAGAGACTACCTTCCCAATTTGGAAGCGGAGAGGATGGAACAGCCTGCCTTTAGTCCTGATCCCAACCCCACTGAACACAAAACATTGTTGGGATTTGTCTTTTTTAATGAGCACAAACCACATGCTCTGCTGCTCAACCTACAAATGCAATTTCCTGAAAATGAGGCATCAAACGGGGGCAAAAAAATAAAACAAGCTTTCCGACTCTATAAGATTTATTACCAAGAAGCATTGTTACTACAAAAATATCAAAATAAAAAATCAACCAACCACAACTGTGCGACGTTTATAAAGTGCAAATGACTCTGAATGAGGCTGCTTTAAACTCCAATTTTTTTGTCTTTTAAAACTGACCTTTTGTGACAGTTTTATGTAATTACACAGGACTTAATTAAAAAAAACAAAAAACAAACAAACAATAACACACACCCACTCACTTAAATAAAGAATTGAGAATGACCCCAGCTGAAAATCTAGTCTTCAGTTTTAGCTCCGAGTCAATTTGTTCTTTCAAAACCAAACTTTCTGTAACTCTGTGGCTCTCGCAGTCACACTCGCACTTAAACTTGCTGTTCTGACTGTGTAAAGAGGAAGAAAGAAAAAAAAAACGTGCTGACTCCGGCAACCTTTTTTATCTCTCATTATCACTATGGTAATGAGCTGCCACAACAGCGGTGGCTTGTTAAGAGAAGCGTCAGCTTTCAGTAGAATAAATAATTCCCATTTAAAGGGGCATAAAATTCAGCAGCTAATGCACAAACGTAATATTTTCCATTTTATCTTTTGAAATATGCTTATACACCTAATCGTAAAAATGTGAGCGCATTACCATTGCTGTACTGTTTGTCCTGCGTTTATTAGCTAAAGGATCATTAYGTGTGACATGTGTTCAGTCCCCGCTGCTTTAGTCTTTCCCTTAACTCAGCATATTCTGTCTCTGCTTGTTATTTGTAACCTTATCAGTCCACCTTAACACAATCATGTTAGCATGGCCAACATGGACAACATCCTGAAGGTTGTAGCCATCAACAGTCTGCCTTTACATCCAGTGGTGGGCACAGTTCCCCTAAAGCACTAATAGGGGAGCTAATTTCTTGATTAGTGCTTTAGGGCTTTTGCTATTTTTTAAAAAACATTAGTGGATTAGCATTTGCTAAATGTATGGGCTCAATTTAAAGCACTAACTGAGGTCTAAATGTTATTGATCAACATTATTGTTCACAGTTGAGGGTGAAAGCTGCCTGCATTTTGTGTGTCACTTATCTATAAGGTCACATGTCAAACTCAAGGCCCACGGGCCAAATGTGGCCTGCAGGTGACTCCCATTTGGGCCGCCAAGAGCACCAAGTGACAACATTCTGCACACAGTAAATATTGTCTCATGTTGACTCTAAAGAATGTTTTGTGTGTAAAATGGATTATATTAGTGCTTTCGAATTAGCTTTTGCTAAATTTTTCAGTGCGTTGGTGCTTTAGAACTAGGGAACCTAAATATTTGAGTTAGTGCTTTAGGGTTAGTGCAACTAATGTTTAGATTAGCGCTGCCCACCACTGTTTACATCTTTAAAGAAGAACATTAAGAATTTAAATGTTTGAAATTAGCACCCGTTGCTAAAAATGTGTGTGTCCTGGGTAGCAGGCTGGAACCATTTGACAATTTAATTTTTTTATGAAACACCCAGGAAGAAATAATTGGCTGGACATCTACAACTGAATAAATTCAGTCTAATTCAAGATGGCTGCCATAGCTAATGGACATTAGCTGTGTCCAAATTTAGGGGCTGTATCCTGCAAAGGCCAAATTTGTCACCAAAGGCTCCTCCAATTGCGGCCTACAACTGCATTCTCTTTTTTTCCCTGATTTGAGGGGTGGGTCCAACTGATCCTACTTGGTCCACCCTAACGGTGTGGCTTCTGAATAAATGAAAATGATTTAACACAGTTGTTTATACTTTTAGCAGCTCTTTTTATTCCACAGCTGACCTGCTAAAAATGACAGATTTTATTTTCTGGATCTCTGACAGACGGACTTCAATCTCTGAACTCATAAAGTTTTTATTTTTTTAGTTTTCGCTGTCATTTTCATGAATGGACACTTCCTGATATCTGAGGCAGGAAACATAGCCTTATATGGTGTTTTTGGGGTGGTAATTATGCTAATCTCCTCTCGCATGCACGAGCAGCTGGATACGAACAGGTGGAATTTAYGCAGCTCATTTRCACACTTTTCATGAAGATAGAAGAGTTTGTTGAATCTGACGTGACGTTCATACGAACCCTTTTGTACGAACAAAAGTAAGAGAAATTTAGGATAAGAATACGAACATGTTCTTGCATGAAGCGCATTGAGTTAAAATTTGGTGTGGTAGTAGCTGACAGTCATTCACAACATATACTCTGGGTCTCATGACAACCAAACAGATATGTGTTGTAAGAATATTTCGTGTTCGTTAACTGAAATCGTGACAAAACYACATATATATTGAATAGATTGAAATGTGAAGAGAATGGAAACCATACAACCTCAGATCTGATTATGAGCGAAGCTTTATTGTTTGTGCTGAAGCAATCGGAGCAGCGCTGCCTGAAACCCGGAACTTCCGGTCCTTTTATACAGTGTCTTCAGTGCCTGGTGCGCCCCCTGCAGGCCTACGGCTGCATAGCAGGCCACTCTGAACAGCAATTTCTCACCTTATGAATTATGAATGGTTTTTTTATGTGCTGTAAAAATGATTCGGACATGTATCTAAACTATTTTAATCAAGACATAACAATAGTTAAACAATGGATTATAACAGTCAATATTTAAAAAGGAAAACTAAGAAAATGGTTAAGGGCTTTTAAAATCAATAACTAATCTAATAAATTTCTTCAGTGTCATGAAAGGCGGTGGATTACACGCAGTGGTGGGCAGCATGAACCTAAATAGTTGCACTAACCCTAAAGCACTAACTCAAATATTTAGGTCCCCTAATTCTGAAGCACTAACTCAAATATTTAGGTCCCCTAACCCTAAAGCACTAACTCAAATATTTAGGTCCCCTAATTCTAAAGCATTAACACGCTGAAAAATTTAGCAAAAGCTAATTTTAAAGCACTAAAATAATCCAGTTGACACATGAAACATTCTTCAGAGTCAACATGAGACAATATTTACTGTGTGCAGAATGTTGTCACTTAGTGCCCTTGGAGGGCCCAAATGGGAGTCACATGCAGGCCACATTTGGCCCACGGGCCTTGAGTTTGGCCTAGTGGATAAGTGACACGCATACAAAACAAAATGTACGACTGCTTTCACCCTCAACTGTGAACATTAATATTGATCAGTAACATTTAAAGACCTCAGTTAGTGCTTCTAAATTTAGCCCATAAATTCAGCAAGTGCTAATACACTAATGAATTTAAAAAATAGCAAAAGCCCTAAAGCACTAATCAGGAAATTAGTTCCCCTATTAGTGCTTTAGTGCTTTAGGGGGAACTGTGGATCCACCACGGATTATACCTATTCTTTTAAGGAATGCTAATTGTAAAGAAATTGAACTAAATGCGAGGTCAGGTGTCTTGGACAGAGCAGGTCTGGCCTCACACTGATGAGGAGCTGCAGCAACCTGACACCAGGAGCTATAAGGTGCATAAGCAGTGTGTGAAATGAAGAGTGAGGTAATTACAGCAGAGCGGGGGGAGGAGGGGGTTGTTTATTGGCAACAAGCTGTCCTGGAAGCTTTTCACATCCTGTGTCTGATGAATAATTGGGACGTTGTGTGTGCTAGTGTGTGTGTAAGAGTTGTAATTGAGTTGTAAAAAGTGAAGATAAAAACAAAACGTGTGTGTTTTAATATATACGAAGTGCCTGTGTGTGTGTTTGTCAGAGAGATAAAGGTGTATTTGGTGTCTGTGTTGTGTGTGTGTGTGTGTGTGTGTGTGTGTGTGTGTGTGTGTGTGTGTGTGCAGCTCTGCCCGCCTGCGACACACTCTCAGCAGGTCAGAGCTGAGATTAGAGCGCGTCGTTAACGCCTCGGATCCACCAAACGCGGATTTAATGAGCTTGTATTGGCTGTTTGTCCCAGAATACCTGGGGAGCACGTGTTAGGAACAACACCGCCTGTATAATCCAAAGTGTTTCCCTTCCAACACTTCTGGGCCCACCAGCCTGCGAGCGGACAAGAGCCGTTTTCTTGATAAATAAATAAATAAATAAATAAATAAATAAATAAATAAATAAATAAACTTTTATTTTGATTATTGTTTTTCCAGTTGGATCGAACGAGCCCACCCAAGCCCCCCACCCCCCCACCTCTAGACGTAGAGGAGAGAAGTTGAAGTGGGGGGCGAGGAGTTAATAGCGGTGACCCTCTCGCTGTGCCACTGTCGCTCATCATTTATCAGGCTTAAGGGGCTTAAACAGGCAGCACAGACCCACCTTTTATTACACATCAAACCCTCTCTGCCTTATCTACATTAGAAGAAACGCAACGCACCGTTGGGCTGTTACGCGGATTTGGGAACAGAAAACACGGCCCAATAA
>NW_013952675.1:616845-622119 GCF_001266775.1 Austrofundulus limnaeus | reverse complement strand
CACACACACACACACACACACACACACACACACACACACACACACACACACACACACCACTGTGATGGCGAGTTAATCAAATGATCCAACCGAAGACACAAAAACCTATTAATTTGGATTATGTGCACCACGTCCTCTCCCATACATTCATCTCCTTTCCCAGTGTGACCTCATGTTTACTCCCTTCACAGCATGACAGGAAAAAAAATAATCTGAAAACACATTCTCTGAGCAAAACAGCTCGTCTCTCTTACTCATGACTGTCCTTGTTTGTAGAAAACAATGCTGGCAAACAAATGCACACAGTTTTTTTGTTTGTTTTTGCCCTCCCCACCCTCCTCAGCTTCTTCTTTTCTTTTACTTTTTTCCCCCTTGCTCCCATTTCCATCTTCCATCCGATATAGCCCCCTCCATTCCCTCCCTCCCCTCATCTCAGGTTCTGCAGGAGTTCACATGATCAAGCAAGGTACCCAGGTAATTACCTGGCATTGTCAAATAAAGCGACCACTGATTCAAATTAGGAGTGAAATATCAAAGAGCAGCGTTGCCTTTTGCAGCCAGCACTTATCCACACAGGAGACGGAGAGGAGATCTGAGAGCTCGGGGACCTGCAGGGAGGCAACAACAACACTCAGCCTTCCCTTTTTCCTGGATAAATATCACCAATGAGAGCAGCAGAGCCCCCCGACATGCCCCGGTTCACGCATTGTGTTTGTGTTACTGCTTATCCATTATTAACTTCTGTTCCCTTTTATAGTGGCCAACTTTTTTTCCCCCTGTTACAAGAGGGATTTCGCAACACTCCAGGACCTGTCTGAGTCCAACGTCAAAGGTTGAAATATATGGATGTGATTGTACTCATGACTGTGTTTTGCAGTCTTCCTGTTACAGCATTCATCTGGTTTCTGGATCAGATACAAAGGAGGGAATAAAGAAAATCCACTCACCAGGATTAGAACTGAGCCGTGCAATATAATGCTTGCTTGGCCAAATTAGCCGCACAACCACATCATTTCTAATCTTTTGTCTTTGATTCCCTCTTTTGTTCCATCGCGTCACGAGATTCTTCACCACATAATCTAATAAACTAATTTTTTTAATTGCACAAAAACAAGACCTCTGACACTTTGACACAATAAGTAGAGAGTGATCTTAAGGAACAACGTCACCACACATAAGTTCCTGTAAAAAGGCAAAAAACAAAAAAAACACATTTGATCCCTTCATGTTCAAAGCAGACAAGGTGCGTCCAGGGATTTCACCTCTCCTGTAATTTGACTTGCCACGTCTCGATGGAAGTGGAATTGGCTGGAGTGTGCAACAACAAATAAAATGCCTGCGTTGCTTTACTGAGTGTTATTTTTTTTTTCATGGTTGGAGGCAAAACAGGGTTTGCTGACAATATTTGAGCGTTTAATGCTATAAACACACAGACTTCCCTCCCTCTGGCATGTGAATGGCTCCCAGGGACACTTTGCATGTAAATATTCCTAGAGAGACAAGACGGGCCATTAATTATTAAGCACAGCTTAGAAAAGGAATATTTCAACATGAACACATGAATCTTATTTTATTGTATTTTTTTTTATTATTTTTGCCAAACCCGAGGAAGAACACTGAGGTGAAATGAGTCATGTTTCACAACATGTTTTTTTTAACAGTAAGGCTTGAAACATAGCTCAGTGCTGACTTCCAAGAAATAAAGAAGATTAATTATTAAACAGAACATGAGCGATATTTATGAATATGCATATTTAACTTGCGAGCCAAAAGGGTAGGTGAGTTGAGGATCGCTCCAGAGCACCAGAACAGTGATTTGATCACTGAGAAATGGTAAACGGGTGTTCCTTTAGTTTAATACTGCACAAGTTTGAGCAGTTCTTGTTTAACTTTCCAGGTAAAGCACACGTTCCTCCAGTTTCTTTATCCCTCGGAATAGCCTTGCAGCCTTTTAGGTCGTGACAGATTGTCACACTGTGATGGAGTCTGAGTGGAGAGATACCAGCAAAAAAGTGGTTAGCAGTCCATACCTGAGCGTTACACCGCAGACATTTGACAACTAAGAACAGCTGCTTCTCCAAGACCATAAAACTGAATAAGAAAGAAAAGAAAAAAAGATATAAAAAAGGGGTCTTTTATGGGCTCTGCATAAGCTCTTCATTTATTTTGATGCATAAGGCAATATTCCTTTCATCTCACTGTGAGGACTCCATTTCTGTTGCAGATATGAAATGAATGGCTTTTCAGTAATGAGAGCGAGAAAGAATCAACCTCGATACAATCAGGTCTTTGAGAGTTCACGTCTTATTGTGCCTCCGACAGAAATTAACCAGTCGTACTTGTGTTGACATGACTTATAATCTAAAATGACACAAAGCCGGCATCCCGTGTCATTCAGTTCATTTGTGTCCTGAAAGAAAAATAAATAAATAAATAAATAAAAAACTCATGAGTGAAACAGAATTAACAATTTCCCTTGCTGATTTGGTCTTTTTAAAACCCTCATTAGACAAAAAGGATTGTATATATTATCAAATCCCTTTGTGGAATATGAAAGAAATGCTTTATGATGATCCAATCCTCATCAAGTTGTAATAATCTAATCAATTAGCACGGATGAACTAATCGACCAATCTCTCACTCGCTAATTAACCCTGGAAATATGTGGGACAGACTATAGTGCACCATTTTTTATTTATTTTTTTTTAAAGAGGATGCACAAATGGAGCTCTTTGCTTTAGTGAACATGCTCCGGTTCCTTCAGCGGGTTTAGTTTCTTAATATGTATGAGCCAGATCAAAGAGAGGAGATAGAAGTGGGGCTTGTACAAAAAAAAAAAAAAAGAAAAAAAAGGGGGAACACATTTAAGATCCTGAAGATGCAAATGCACCGGCTCTTGTTGAACGCTGGTGTTTGCATAACATCAGTTGACACAGTCTACGAGAGCTGTTCTGTGCCACTTGTGTACCGACTACAAAACACACCGTCCTCTGGGATATTTTATTTTAAGAGGCACACTTAGAGCTCGCTGAATTTGAATGCGAGCGGTAACGCGCCTCTTATTTCCAAATTGCAGCGGGCTAAATGTGTCTGAAAGGGGCATAAATGTAAAGCAGGCCATGTGTTATTTTCCAGGCTGATCGTTATCACACAGTCATGTGGATGTCAGCCGGGATACAACGTGTTTGTCGTGCTGCACTTTTATATATATACATATATATACTTTTTTTTTGCCCAGACTAAAGGCTGTCAACACTATGGATGCTGTTGTGTTTATTATTACAGAGCACAAGTTCACACAGACAATAATCAAACAGTGAATGAGACACTCCAGGGAAACTAAATGTACACTCGTGTTTCCAGGGAGTTGCCTTTGGCTAGCCCAAAGTCTGAACCCAAAACACAATAAGTCTTCAGTATTGTACAATGAAATACCTCTTGAGTACTACATTTATGTTTTTTTTTAGCCAGAGACGTATATTATCTGGCATTCTATATAAAATTTAAACTTTTAGAAAAAAAATTATAATTCTCCCATACTTGGTGCTTTTTTTGTTTTCCCGAGCACACAATTTACAGTCGGCCCAAAAATGTCAAAATAACTTTTCGTTTTTCTCCTCACCAGTCCTTTGTTCTGCACTGTTGTCAAATTTGAAATTGAATCCTGTTTTCACCTGACTCCATCTAGAGAAAAGATATCCTACATTCTCCTTTAATATTCACTAGTGGTTAATTATTAAAGGTATGTATTTGAATTATAAATATACTAGTTATACAGAAGTAGGCAAAGCAGGCATATAGCCTGAGGCTAAGTTCCTCCATTACCCATTATTTTCCAGTCTGCCGTCTCCATATGCCTGCCTCCTTTTCCTATGTCATCTCCAAAAACACCAAGGCATTCCTTTGTACTTACCTACCCCTCCCCACTTTGGCCACCCCCCAAAAAAAATCCTCCCCTCCATCCATAAGTGGGTTGCTTCCTTGAAGTAGGATGTCACACTTGTCTTAAATATAATGAATCACTATCTTCAAGGCATCCCTGGATCCCAAACACTCCCCACCGAAACCTGCCTAGTCCTCCCCCGATCCGAGCCTTCCTACATGTCACAAATCATCCGTTGTGGAGGGCTCTCCACTAAATCATTAACATTGTCAGAAACGACTGGGCCGAGGAGTGGGAAGGGGCCCAGAGATGCAGCAGAGACATAGTACGCGCTGGAGATGGGAATATAGAATGGTAAACAAAGACGCAGCCTCACACCCTGTCTTTCCCCTTTGCCTCGTCTTTGTTTTTTTTATTCCACTTCTTCCCTCCCTTCCATGGGATTTCTGAACAAGAGAGAAGTACAGTATAAGGGGGGGGAAAAGTAGAGAAACTGTCAAAAACTCATGAAATGTTTAGTCTCCACTTTCCAAACTATCATAGAGTTTTTCCCAGGAGTTTTTTCCCTTAAAGCTCTTTGTTGTAAACATTGTAAGGAACGTGCCATAATCAGATTATATCTCTGAGCTGTTCTGCAATTTAAATACCATGTTTAATACTCCCAGACTGAAATAAAAAATATGATTTTACTGATGGCTCTATTGTCACAAAACCATAATCCTTCTGTCACACAGCATCATAACCTGAACCGTACATCAAATACGAACTCGTTTAGTCGATGCGTCTTATCAGCCAACTTCCACTTCATGCTTACCTAATGTACACTTCTTCCTATGCCATCATCCATCAAACAGATTACTAATTTTTCTTCAATTTCCGTGGCCCTCTGAAGAATCTAAAGGATGATTGATAACAGTTGAAGGAAAAGCACAGTGGTACTGTTTTTAACCTTGCTCAAGTCATTAATCTGCTTTATACCCATGAAGGTAGTAAAGGAGACAATGAATTAGTCATTAAAACGCAGGTCAGTTTATTAGAATTCCTGATTGAACTGTAAAATGACTTCTCCCGAGATGCCTCGGTAAAAGGAGGGAATCTGCAAATCCAGGGAGGAAAAAAAAAGGAGCTGAGGGAAGCAAGAAGACGAGTAATTGCATGAGTGCATTTCTGCATGAAGAAAATGGCAGCTGGGTGTATCAGAGCCTCTGCAGACCTAAGAAACACAGTATCACAGTTTCTGTGTAGAATGACTGAAACAAATATTACCTAAAATAAATTAATATAAGTATTATTACTTTAAAAGTTCTCTAATAAACACAAGTTGATCTAACATTTAGTTAAAATTGCTTTTCGCCTCTTCAGTGTGACTGCTGGCTTCAATTTGTCACTAT
>NW_013952675.1:610735-616754 GCF_001266775.1 Austrofundulus limnaeus | reverse complement strand
GTGTGTGTGTGTGTGTGTGTGTGTGTGTGTAAAATTAAACAAAAGCAAATTACAGCAGTGTGAGAACCTCAAACTAGATGAGGAAAATCTAAAACATTTTTGCATGACCTAAATGTTGTTGTTGTGTTTACTTCATTACTTCATGTGTGGGAAAAAATGCTGCAGGCCAACAGCTGAGGGGCCGAACATCCAGCAATTAAAGTCATTTTGTAAATAAACCAAGCATTATAAATATCTGTTACCTTTGAATTAGATTACTTTACTCCATTTAATCATGAATACAACATGTAGAACCCAGTGTAATAAAATAAGTGACATTAAAACAAAATAAAAAACAATTGACACAAATATTATTTTAACATATTTGACTTGCCACATTTTTAAACAAATTTTATTTTCACTTGGGTTTTCATTCAGATGTTTTTTTTTTACCAGCTTTTGGCCAAGATTCTGACATTTCTGTATACCACACATGTCTATATTAAACTTAAAGAACTTATAGTAATTAAAATAGAAAACTGAGGTATGGGTTTAAGAAACAATGAACTAATTGGTGGGCCGGATTTTGGTAACCAGTGGGCCTGATGTGGCCCACGGGCTTCCAGTTGAATAGCCCTGGTATAAGAAATGTAAAGTGATAAAAGATCAAAAGTAATGTTAAATGTTAAAGCTGGTCCCTCATTATGGTGACGTCATGTTAATGAGAAGTGGACAGAAATGCAAACTGGAAAAGTGATAGTTATACAGGAATTTTTATATTTTTATATTTTTAGTGTTTTTTAGATGACTAGACAAGCTTGTAAGACTCTTTACTTCCAGTTTTAAGGTTAAAACTTTAAATTAAAATATTTTTGAAATATTTAGAAGCTTGGGTGAGCACTCCTTTCATTCTTAAAATATGTGACATCATCAGTTGAACATTTCATGGACAAATCAGTAAAAAATGTATTGGTGATGGTTTAAAAACCACACAAGACATGAAAATGTCWGTTTGGAATTGTAAAGTCCAACTTTTTGTGAAACGTTTAAACTTTGAATGATGCTTCTACTGTGGTGTGTGTCTGAGCTGTAGAGCTCTGAAGAGGACTGAGTTTTCTGATCTGTTTCTCCAAAATTTAATAGTCTTTTATTGATTTATTTTTATTGTTATTTTTTTTAGCAGTTTTTATTTTGCTAAACTCTATGTTGCATAGCATACCACTACCAGAAGTACACAATTCTGAAATGAGCCACACATTCAAAAACACACCCAGACCAGTATATTTTCCTGGTTTATTTAAAAGCCACGCAACGAGATACAGGCCAGTTTAATTAATAAGATCAATTAAATGCCTTTGTATTTATACGCTTAGGGATACATAAAAGAAGATGCCAAAGAGAGGAAAAAAAATACATTTTTTCATTTAATTTTCCAGAAAATGACAAGACTAAAGCGAGGTTTGTTCATTTTTTTGTTTTCGGCGTAAGAGACTTTTCATATTCTGTTTTTTATTTATTTACTTATTTTTTGTTTGTTTGTTTTGAGGTCGTCACTTTTAATCGCTTCTTTCCTCATACTTCTAAGCACCCATAATGTGACACTTGAGATATGCATTCTCAACCATGTAAACATCTTGCTCCATTAAATGGCCATTTTTTTCCGCCTGTGTAAACTCGGTTTCCATGGCAGCAAACACAATCCTGTTTATTTATGTAAACAAGCGTGTTTGTGAATGGGCTATGGAGAGATCAATACAAACAGCCTGTTCTAAATGAGTCGAACGGGGTTCTTGCAGTTGTGAAATATTCTGGTATCACCATCCATCACTCGTGGATGGGTTTTAAATTCCATAGGCAGGGTTTCTTTTCTGCTTAGCTTGAACTGTTGGGTTTGGGTCCAGTCACAGCCCAGAGGCTTCTCTCTCTCTTTTTTTCTTCTTTTAAGACCCGATTGCATGCTAACCAGGAAGGCCACTTCTCACGGTGGTGGACTTCTGAAGAAGTGGGAGGGCTCTCCTCTGGACGTTTTGCCTGAAATAAAATATGCGACTTGCACTAGTTGAAGAATGTCTGAAACAGCCACACCAGGTGTTTTCAGCCTCGCCTTGTTTACAGTCGTGTCTACAAACTGTCATCCCAGTCTGTCTCATTCACTAACTAAATGGAATTTTCATTTCCTGGTTCGTAAATGAGCCTCTCCCCCCCTGCTTTTGTTTGATATTTATTTATTCAGTTTATGTGACAGGAGCAATGCACATTAATCAACATCTCAGCTTTCACATCACAGTAATATGTGTCAGACCCTCTCTCCTCCCTCCTCCTCTCACTCATGCTCCCCTCTCTTTCCCTCGCAGCACTGCAGTAGCCTCCAAGTAACTCCAATCAGCAAATCAGCACTGTAACTCTAATGAGCAAAATTGCTTATGAGGGGAATCTGTTTCCGATGGTAGGGCCTGATGATAAATGTACTCTGACAACATGTCTTTCCTCGAGGAACTTTGCTGTGGCAGATTTGTGACGCCACCTCCTCAAAGATGGCTTGCTGAGAGAGAGGGAGAGAGAGAGAGAGAAAGAGAGAGAGAGAGAGAGAGAGAGAGAGAAAGAGAGAGAGAGAGAGAGAGAGAGAGAGAAAACAAGAAAAGCATTTGAGGATGTGCAGAAGAAATCAGAACAGACCATCACTAACACTATATAATAATAGGAACCTGATAACAAGTTAACAAATACTCTTATCAGGGATTACAGTCACGTGTGTCTTATAAACCACGTCAAAGAAAAGAGAGGACAGATGTAATGCCAAATGTCACAAAACCTCCAAGATTAGCTGCAAAGAAAAAATAGATTTGATGTACCGCTATTGTGTTTTGTTTAAACCGATGACGATTGAAGTTTAAGTTCATACTTTTCTCCTCTTCTAACAGATAAAATGCTGCATGATCTTTATTTACTTAACTTTGTGTGTAACATTTATTTTTTTATTATCATTATCATCTTTAATTTCTATTTCTGTCTGTTTTTGTGTATTTTCTTTTTGTTGTTTTTTTGTGTGCACATTGTTTTTTCCTTAAATCCTTTAAGGTCGCTTTATCCTGTTTGAAATAAATAAATAAATGAATGATTCATTGACTCCTCATGAAATTGTGTCAATTTGTGAAAAAAACAAGCTTGTTTTACTTTCTTTAAAGTCTTATTCACATGTTGTGAAACACCTCATAACTTACGCGGTCAACGGATATTTTGCTTTCAAAGCCATGAGATCACATTGTGATGAGATTCACCACAACTGCTCCAAAGGATCAACTGCCAATACGTATGAAATAGTACATACCACACTAAGTCACAGGGTCCATGCTCCAGTAGGTCAAGGTTTAACACCAATGCTAAAGAAACTTGCACTGTGTTACAGAAGTGATGATAATGCTGAGCCTCCTTTGTGCACTGTACATTGGCAAGTTTGAATCTTATTTTCAAGATGTCTTTGGATATGTAACATTTCAAAATTATTAGGTTAGGTGTGTGTGGATTATTTAATTTCTCTAATTGTTCAGGATTAGCAAAACATCATATATATTGTTTTAGAAAAAAACATTTGACTAAAATTATATAAAAAAGCTAGTCTCTATGAGTAAGAATTACTGGTCTGAGTTGAACAAAATAAACTACTTTGATCCATGTTCTCATATCAGAAAACAGGTGTCACAGGAGCACATTTTTTCTAAATATAAATTTAAAAACAAAGAGGATAGGCTTCTGTGAATCATAGCAATTAGTAATGTCAACATCAAAATATTAATAGAAAAATAAAGTAGATGGCCTTATTGACGGGCCGGACGGAAGTCACCCTCAGGCCACATTTAGCTTGCAGACCTTGCATTTGACACATGGCATACAGTATGTTTTGCATCAGAATAAAGAAAAAAAATAGAGAATATGATTTTGTTAGGGTTTTTGGTTTTGCCGCCAAAAGTTTGTTAGTGACCCACCTTTGAGAATTTATTGGAGATGACTTAAAGGGGACCTATTATGCAAAATTCACTTTTTAAAGGTTTTTTTTACTCAACTTTGGGTATGTACTTCTTAAAAAAACAGTCCTAGGACCAAAAAAAATGCACCCAGGGGAATATTTACTGTAAGTACATGTATTTTTAATGTATATTAACGACAAGTTTTATACTTCCGTCATTTTGTGATGTCACAAGCCGTACGACAACCCACCGGAACCTGCGTTCAGCCCCTTATCTAGCAACCCCCGGGTGAAGCTCCACCTCCTCAGTATAAAAAGCCGTCACAGTTGTTGTTGTGTAATGCACAGCTCATTTCACAACAAGCCTCCAATAGGGTATTGGGTAGAGTGTTGGACCAGAGAGTAGGAGATCAGGGTTTGAGACCGGCATTGACACAATTTAATTGTTTATTTATTTTCATTCATTTTGAACACATTTTCTCATGTACCTCTATTGTTTAGCTTATTAAAGCCTTGTTAAAACCTGTTTGTTTGAGTTTCTGAGGTATTTTGACCGCTGCTGCTCCCTGCTCTGATAACAGCATGCAGAGTGAGAGCAGAGCAGAGGAGGGGGAGAAAAAAAAAGAAGCTGGGACCATGACTCTGCCTCTGGGTCTCTCATATGGTTATACAACGGAGCTTCTGCTATTATTAACCATGCTAACGCTGGCTTTGGAGGGCGGAGTTAATGTCAACAGATTTTTGGAGGGCGTTACCAACAGAGCTCATTAACATAAACAGCTCTTCTGAACGGAAGTCAGAGCAGGCAGAACTAGAAAATAGGAAATTTTATTATCTGAGAATTATTTTGTGCATTAAATTGAATGAACATGGTCTGGATAGCCCACAGACATACCATAAAAATTTCTAGGACCCATAATTGGTCTCCTGTTTCTGCTTTATAAACCAATCATTCGATCTTACATACCATGTCACTAAAGATTTGAAGACTGAGGTTACATGTTTGTTCCCATTCTGTCAAACGTTTTGCTTTACATTTTTTGCTTTACAATAAAGCAAGAATTTGGGTCAAACTGAGCCTTAAACTAAGTTGAAGTGACCAATTGTATTGCATTTATCTTTATTTAACCATACAAATCCCATTGACATCACAAATATATTTGGCAAAGGAGGGCTGGGCTGGAAGAGACAATCCAACAAGCACATTTTTGTTTCTGTGGGAGGAAACCAGAGTACCCAGAGGAACCCCATGCAAGCACAAGGAGAACATGAAAACTCCACACAGAAACACCCCAGGTTCAAATTGAGATTCAAACCCATGACTTCTTGCTGTAAGGCATCAGTGCTCACCACTGTTGTGTTAGTACCACTGTTGACGCAGTAGAATGTCATTTTGTCAGTTTTTTTTCTGAAAACCTAAAACCCTGAATCTATATGAAAATAAACACAAGCTGTGCTATGTATAAACTCCTAAACCTGAGAGATTAATAGAAACATTGAGGAGAAAACCTGCTTTTATTGAAACTAAACCAGAAGTTTCATTTCAAGCCACATCTCATCTGCAAAATCTACTCATGTCGTAGCTGTGGGGTGAATTTAGATTAACAAGAAACTGCTCATCTCCACACTTTACACTTCAGGGGAATTTCTTTTATCAACCATACCCACATTTTATAAATTACATTACACAGGCTTTGAAACGCTTACTCTTGGTTTATAGGGTTCTAATGTAACATGCATCATTATGAAAGAATTTCTACCTAACGACCCAACTAACCCCAGCACTCTTTCCCTCATTCCAAGCTCACAGATGAGCTGAGACCCCACTGAGCCAATGAGCTTCAACAAAACTGGCTTGATTGCCAGGGATTTAGCGTCAATGATCCTAGAATAACAAGGAGCATATTGTACCATCAGCAGAGGGCTGCACAGCCGGGCCTGTTCCAGGTTAACAGGCTCTCTGATGCCTGCGATCAATGRTGGAGGTAATGATCTCATGATACAGCAATACAGCTGAATAGGTAGCCATATGGGTGGAGAGGAATAAATAGAGGGGTGGGAGGTGGGGGGTGGGGG
>NW_013952675.1:607860-610204 GCF_001266775.1 Austrofundulus limnaeus | reverse complement strand
ATATATATATATATATCAACTTTACAGTATTTCCAGCATTAGTTTTGATCATATGACATCTGTCACAAGGAGTGTTTTGTAATATGACTGAGATTTTGATGGTGCATCACACTAAAACAGGAGGGTTGCTGGAAGCTTTAGGAAAGTCCAGTGCCCACCATCTTGCTAGGTGCTACATAGAGGGATAATGTAGCACCTATCAAATAGTGGGCACACAACTTTTGTACTTTCCTTTGGATTGTTAATGCCTTGTGTGTGCTTTATGCTGTGTCATTGCGTAGACACATTTTTTTGTTAAATAAACACATATCATGCATACTGTGAAAACAGCCCTGACAAGCATCAACTCCAGCAAAATGCTAACCCAGCTCACTACTGGGCTCATGTTCACAGCATAACACTAACTTATGAAATATTACATTCTTCCAAGTACAGGTTTCAATAATTATGATTATCAGCAAACAATGCAGTGGTTGCTTGTTTTAGTTTATTTCTAGTACAGTGGTACATTGTTGTATGTAATGTATGGCTATGCACTTATGTACAAGTGAATGTAGTTACTTCATTCACTTAAGTAACAGCACCAACACAGTAATGTAGAAATAGTTGGCTTGCATGAAACAATGTAGTACAATTGTTCTTTCTATTCCAAGTGAAACTATGCAACTATTAACTGCTAAAAACTTGTTTATGAAATTATGATATCATTAAATGGTAATTATGGAGGCACCAGCATGTACAGTAAAGTACATTTTAATGTCTTAGCTTCTGCAGTGAAGAAACTTTATGCTACTATTTAGCATGTTTGATATTCAAGGTTATCGGATTGGATGAAGAACTCATTAGTGGTTGGACATAGATGGACGATGCATCCATCCAGTATCTTTTACTTGCTTCCTCCTTTTTGGGTTGCTGGTGCACATGTCCAGCAATTGCTGTGCAAGAGGCAGGGGACACACCGAATAGGTCACAAGTCCATCATAGGGCCACAGAGAGACACATGAGACAAACAATTGTTCACACTCACACATAGGGACAATTTACATTTACCAATTAGCCTAACATGCATATTTTTTGGTCCGTGGGGAAAAAACACATTCCAGAGAGAATATGCACACATTTCACTCAGTCTCAGGGTGGGATTTGATTTGGCAACTTTCCCTCTGAGCAACACCTCAACAAACTGTACCATCATTCCAGGGAAATGCATGCTTTTGCTTGTGTTTGTGTTTGTGTGTGCATGTGCATTATTGTCTTTATTGTCAGCAAAATTTATCATGAACCAAGTGTTATGTTTAGGTATAAATGAGCATAATGTTCAAATCCCAAAGTTGATTTGGACACTCTTTAGTAAAATGTATTTGTTTTCATCATTACTTCTCATGTGTATAAAKCCTGCCTAATACATAGCTGTATTCACTTCTATGCGATTCATGGTTTTTCGGAATGGCACTTATTGGTAAATCATAGATTCATGTGAATGCACAACAAGGCAACATTATTAGTGCTTTACATACATCTGATTGTCTTCAACCACCACCCTGTGATCTGAGGCCCTGCCGTCAGATGCATCGGGATTTCAGATAATGTTCCTTGGCTGGCAGAAGATAGGTTGAACGCTGTCAGGGACAGAAGCAAAATGGATGATGGGATTTCTATGGGGCACCTCTAAGGAGCATTAGGGACCTCTGGATCCCAATCCCCAAACACGGGATGAAGAATTATTTTGTCACAAAGGCACCGGGTCGCCCATCACTGTCTAATGCATCATGCCTTGATTAATCGTAGGGATGGATCAACATTATGTCCTATTCAGGGTGATGGTTAATTGCCTCCGCTATCCAGCTCATCCATTGCTCTAATGATCGTGTGTCTGCTCCTCTGGACACATGCTTAGTCTGGCGGACTGTAGCTTAGCAGGACAGGACCCTCTTAAACGTCATTGTCGAATGAGAGCTTGCCCTCTTCAGACACCTCTACCTCCCCCATACTGAGAGTATGTGGATAAATGGAGGCGGCTTCATCACCCGTGAGCCCCATGTTTATATTCACAGAAGAATGTCTGCAAGTGGTAATGTATGTAGATTTCATTTCTGATGAGTGATTATTTGACTGCTCATTTTGCCTGAGATTTATGGCACCCTCTCTATCTTCTGACTGCAGTGCCACTCTTATCTTTAATAAAAGAGATGAGGACATTAATCAGGTTTTGTTGGCAGCCCTTACTAAGACATTAAATGTATTGTATGGCGTACATAAACACGCTTCACATCCTTACCCCTCACAGCACAGAGAGAGAGAGAGTGAGAGAGAGAGAGAGAGAGAGAGAGAGAGAGAGAGAGAG
>NW_013952675.1:585898-607768 GCF_001266775.1 Austrofundulus limnaeus | reverse complement strand
GAGAGAGAGAGAGAGAGAGAGAGAGAGAGAGAGAGAGAGAGAGAGAGAGAGAGAGGCAAGCAAGGAGAGGAAGAAAAACCCTCATTATATTTATCATAATTCCACATCTGCTGTTTTTGAAGCAATGTACCATGAGCCTATAAAGTGTATTACAACTGGGCATAAATTCAACTGATTTGTGGCTGGAGTAGCTAATTCCTTGAGTACAATTTAGAAAAACAAGCACTGAGCCCTGAAATTGCATTTCCATAAAGGCTTTAAATTACTGGGTAGGGAATCAAGAAGTTGCCTGATGTGCTGTGCACGGTGGCCATGTTATTGAGGAAAGAAGCTCTCCCCGGACAGAGACAATAAAACCTGAGATGAGTGAGCCATACACTCAAACAAAATCAAGGAAGACACTGGAAACACAACGAGGAAAAGTGCCTTTACTCATCTCATTGCAGCCCATTTTTTTTACAAATGAGGACACGTGTGAATGAACACGGATAGTTTTCTTCTAGCATATTTATATAATATTTATCTAATATTTATCACGTGAATGAGCTGAAGCACAGAGAGTTCAGAAAGAGGAGGAGAATATTATTACAATGCAGTGTGGAAAAGGTGTGCAAAATACAGTCTTGCAGGGAGAAACATGTAGTTTCCATACAATATTGCCCACGGCCAAAAAGCGAGTGTATATTAGTTTTGCCCATGTCTGTATGTTTTGTGATTGTACTGTATGTGTGTTTGTGTCTCTGTCTGTTAGCAAACTTTTTTATGAATCACTTGATTCATTTTCATGAAACTTTCAGAAAGTAATCATTGTCTCCAAATGATTTACTTTTGTAGTCCTCTAATTTCTGAATGGATGCCACATTGGCTATGTTAACACTGCAGGTCTCATTGCTCAATTCCAATAAATTTAATTTAGTATCGACATGGTTTGAGACCGACACTATTTTGTGGATTCTCAGTCATCCAGGACATGGAAGATTAAAAAAAAAAACAGACAAAGCAACTCGACTTCTGTTTCACAGCTGAAAATGTGTGGAGTCACAAGATTTCAACCGCACAAGGTTGACTGATTTGCTCACACCAACCTCACTGACGTAAAAAGTCGATGTAATGCGACATGAGTGTTCAGACTGAGATTGCGTTGAGAAAAATTTTGMTATGTATTTAATTTAGCACCACACTGAAAAGGCCTGGGTTGAATTTGAAACAAAAGGGATTTGTCTCTTTGTGACTGTTGTAAAAAAATTCTCACACTTCCACAAACTTCTGACCAGTCACACAATAAGTTCTTATGTGGAGGTGGGTAAAAAGTTCTGCCAGTGGGTTGTGACAAAAGGGGCAGCAGAGTCAATGCTGAGAACATGAACTGTGACAATCCAAGCTGATTTTGGCAGTTCGGAGGCAGGATGAAGTAGGCTTGACTGACAAAACAAATGGCTATAACTCAGTTAGTGTTTCAAATATCAAGCTAAAATTTGATGTGGTGGTATCTAGGGTTGGGTACCGAAACTCGGTTTCAGTATGGTACCGGGGAGAACATCCACGGTAGTACACAGACCAAAACACAACTCTAATTTCGGTGCCTTATTTCAGTGCCTCAAAGAAAGCTGTTAATTTGCGCCCTCTGGTGTTCACTGTTAAAAGTGACAGCCTCGGCACACAATCTCCACGGACTCTCTTCAACTCGGCTCGGTCTCGGCCCAATGTGTCTMCAAGCGCGCTCCACAGCCGCGCTGTCTCAGAATCTCCGCTCCGGTGGTTCGGGTAGAAGTGAGTCCAGCAYGCTTATGATTTTAACGTCAGCAGAATTCTGTCCATGGATTAACTCTTGGATTGACTGACAGCAAGTTTCATCTTGGAGAGAGCTGATTTTGTTTTGGAATACGAGCGCACTGCGTGATACGACAACATGGTGAAATAAAACTGCCTTTTTGAAAAAGGCAGAACTTGTAAACACTTCCTGGAGAGGGGTGAAGGAGACGAAGCTGAGCAGATCACGGGAGGTTTCGAACAAACTGGCTGCCCACAGTTACACAAGCACTTAGCTAAACAGCACCATGATAATAAATAAATAAAAAGTGAAGTCCGAACGGTGAGACAAGAATGGCTTTTTATTTTATTTTATTATTATTTTTAACGCAACACTTGAAGCCTCTGCGGACGGTCAGCACGTTTTCACACCCACACCGCGTGGAGACACACGGACTCTGAGCAGAACTGACATGACCCAAAGTCAATCGAATAAAACTGAGTTCATGGAGAGGGGCTAAACAGGTGCCGCTGCAGTTAACAGCGTTAATATTATATTATAGTTAACAGTGTTAATATTATAGTCGAGATGTCGAAAGCAAAATGGTCCCAAATGTGGTGTCAATTTACAAAATAGGATGCAGAAACTTCCACCTACAACAAATGCTTTAAGAATATTTGGTGCAAAGACAAATTATTAATGGTTTTAAGTTAATATGTTGGTCAATTTCAAGTTTGACTTTGACTCAGAAATAGTAATTGCTTCATAAATCTCTGTGTGAGTGTGTGTGTTTTATTTATTTATTTTTAAAGTACCGATTTAAATACTGTTTAGGAACCAGTACCGTTTTGAAAGTGTTGATTTAGCGCCGGAATCGAAATAAACCCTTTCAATACCCAACCCTAGAGGTAGTTGGGAGTCATTCACAATACATACTATGAGCAGTGACTTCATACAATATTGCATGACTTTGCACACATTACTTTCATAATTTGATCCAAATGGCTAGAAAATAAAACTAAACTCTAGAGTGAAAAGCATTCCTTCAAGGACTACTGGGTCTCAATTAATCAGACATATATCATTTCCATTTTGGCTGATTGTATAACTTAGTATCTTCACAGGTTGGTAAAAATCCAGAACCCGTTGTGTTATCATGCTAACTCTTTGTGTCACATTGACTCACACTGTATTAATATTTCATGCCATTCTTCCATATCTTCTCCTCATGAACTCTAATCCCATCACTTCTTCCATCCACCTTTGTTGTCTCCTGCCTCCTCACTCTCTTCCCCCTTTTATCTAGAGTCATTTGGGATGGGCATGAACAAGATTTTCATATCAGGTAAATGAATATCTTTATCAGAGAGGCAGGGGCCGGGATGCTCAGGGAGCTGGAGAGAATAATCACACAGTGCAAACAGTCTGGAGGGAAACAGAGAGGCACTCAATAATAACGCACTGGGTACTTCTAAATAACCTCCTTATACTGCGATGGATGCTGTGGGATCAATGATGTTGCTGTGCCCTACCTCTGACCTGAGATCTCTGACAGCCAGCAGAAAATAAATAAAAAAACTGCACCAATATCATTTTGAACCCTTAAACCAGGAGTCTGCAACCATTACAGTCAGACAATGCTGCTCTTTTCCCCCTAAATAAAGCTCGCCCACAACCATAAAAGTATCTTGAAGATTGAAATAAAATATTATTTCAACATCAATAAATATTTTGAATGTTTTAAGTCAATATTAAATTTTATCTAAATATATTACATATTCAAGTTAGTGTTTTGGTCCATGTAGCTTTCAGTAAGTGTCTTTGGCAAGCAGTTTGCTCCTTTTAGCATTTAGCTTGATTTTTTGCACTTTTCTGCTTTTAGCAAGTGTTTGCTTCTAGCTAGTGCCATCTTGGTTTTAGTTAATGTTCTACTTCTTTTAGCTTTAACAACTTAGTTTCAGATTCTTCAGCAGATTGCAACAATCATTCAAGGCTCAGAATTCACATTAAATTATAACAGACAATGCAGTTTTTATTTTATTTATTTTTTATTGTTCTCAGAATGTCCTGCCATACTTTTGCAGAACTCCTGACTCCAATAATTCATGACAAAGTGATATGTTTGAAACAGCCTCTTTTCCCCCTCAGTAATCTGCTGTAAAAGTGTTACATTATGAATTTCAATATTAATAGGAATGAGGTCAATTGTTTAACAAACTGTTGTTTTCTTGTCCTGATAGTATTATTTTTTATAGGAACTTGATTGTTTACACAAGGGAACTTTAAAGATTAGCACTTCTATGGGTATAAACACAAAAACGAAAAAATAAAATAAAACATTTTCATGTTATATTTGGTTAAAGCTACAAAGAAATGCTGCAGAGGTCTCAGAGCTTCAGGTTACAGACCCCTGACCTAAACAAACATGACTTCGTATAATTTAGAGTATTTTTAATTCGAAGTGTCTCAGCTGCTTTTCACAGACCTTCAGGAGATAAATCCTACTGACACCAGTTTTTTCAGCGTCACCACAAAGCTGCCATTTTTTTATGCAAAGTGCCTCAACGACTATTGCATCAACTGCAAATTAATTTCATGCAGACATTCATGGGTCCCCAGGGACACCTAATGTTCACCACTGTGACTAAGAGTAGCATCACAGGGCTACTTGCAGAGCTGCAGAGTCCTGTCTCATCTCGGGCTTGCCTTCATGAGCTGTAATTAAATTATGTACGACTTATAACTTATTTTTCACATTTGTCATGACTCTGAAGTTACATGTAAATATATACTGTGTATTAGTAAACAAATACTGAGACTCAAAGTKTAATCTTAATAATGAGAATGTCCTAAAGATTACTGATACTACATTAATAGTAAATGCACYGGGTGCTTGAAGGAATGCATTTCGCCCACCATGTATTATGCCTGAGTTTTAGACTAAGATATTCCCATGTTTATGAATAACAGAGCAGTCGTCATTCCGGCCAAACTTTTATATTATAATGTGCTCTTTCATGCGCAATTGTGAGTTAGAGATGTTGTGTTCAGATCAAGTCTCAGCTACATACATAAAATTTAAGCTACCAAATTGACAGTTACCCATTTGTGGGTATAACTCCAAATGTTTTATCACTTATAGAAACGTATCCAATGATTGCCTCCTGAAAGTTTTGATAAAATCMATCCAGTAGTTTATGAGCTAATTTGTTAACAGACAAGATTAATAATTAATTGTAAAGTTTGACATAAAGATGTTGTGACATGAGTAGCATTTTGTGTTGTGGCTAACTCTCAGCTGCAACCACAGAAACTTTTGGCACTATGTGCAAAATTAACTTAAATCAATTGTTTTGGTGTGTTTTCAAAGGTCATTCTTAAATTGGCTTACCTTTAAAAGTTAATCAGTTTTAGAGGCATATATAATGATTACACAACTCTGAACATTTTAATAAAATTAGTCCAGTGGTTCATGACATGTTTTTTGTTAACACTGAGACAAGTTAATACCAAAGTTTAAAGGCAAAGTTTAAAACAATAATATGGTGTATTGTTTAGAACGTGTTTCAGCGATCAGTCTTACTATCACACCATAAYTTTAGTCAATGTTTCTCAAACTGAATAATGTATAGCAATTACTGTAGTTTGTCTTTTTAAGGTTATTTGGCCTTTGCAATTATCTTGAATCTGGTACACAAAAAGTTAAGCATATATGTATTTCTAATGGTTAGTTTCGAGAGCTTTAGTTAAAATTCATCGTGTTTCATGATCTATTTGGCTAATAAACAGTTTATAAATTGTGTGGAATATTTGCAAGCCTCCCATAGACTGTTAGATGATTCAAAAATTGGCCACAATTCATCTTTTTCTGATCCAGAGAGCAGAATAAAGAGCAGCTCTTTATTGCATTACCCAATAATGGTTGATTTAATGGCTGTAAAACGTGTTCATTAGAAGCTTACAGTTAAGAAATATTGAAAGTATACCTAAAAGTGTCACTTTTATAGTGAGTGAACAGGGATAATATAATCTGAAAAGGGTGCGATTTTGCTCAAGTCCTCAAGCATTAGCATGGAGCTCATAAAGGGATGTATTTTAATATGATGCTTTCAGTCAGTTTAATTGAATTTTAATTGCCACTTTGGACAGAGGGCTTAGATTTAATCAATAAAATATTAAACTTTTGGAGCTTTGACGGGGAATGGCTTCCTTTTTGCCCCTTCGGTGCAATGCATCCTGGGACCAGTGAGCATAAAATGGCTGTTTATGAGGTGAATGAGCTGTGCTGAAACCTTGGTGTTTTCTATAGTGTTTCTAGAGAATCCGGCGGATAAATAACACCGGGGCGAACAGGCTGCGATTCTATTAATTACATGGTGTGGAAGAGCAGTCGGTCACCTTCAACGGAAGGCCTTTTAATGTGCCAGAGCCATAAATATTTTGAAATGTCACACCTAGGGAAGACGGCATCRGGCCAGAGCTGGGACAATAAATCAGAGCCTGAGAAGAAAAGATGGCTCTTTGGTATTTTAGAAATAATTACTAATACAAAAGGGGTAATGAATGAAGCTATGAATCATGGTAAAACAGATCATTAAGACAGAATTAGTTTATAAAACTTGTTATTACCCTCAGAAAAGCACTTATTTTACTCTATCCATAATTTATGGAAAATCCTATAGGAGTTACACCTATGTATAAATGTGAGGTTATTATTGCAAGGAACTAATTTGGAGTTATGTCCCACTCATTATGACATAATGTATGGCTTTTTGGAACAGTTTTGTGTAACTAATACAAACCTAAAGTTATACTGCWGAACTTTGTTGTGAATCTGTGTCCATTTTACAAACTTCCAGTGTATTTGGAGCAGGTTTGTCACAGCAAGTCTGACCCAGACAGAGGCCTGTGTGCTGGGCGCTGTATGTAGGCCACTAATTGTGCACCACCATCTTCACCAGCACTACACACAGTTATAAATCTAAAGGAGCCTTGGTTACGCTGCCCACGGTTGGAAGGAATTTATCCTCTATCCCTACAGAGGGAGCCAGGAGAGAAAAATGACATGGCCCATCCTCTAAGGCTCATAAAAGTCTAAATTAAATATCAAATGGAACCACTGATGGAAAGCGTCGCTTCTATGGATCCCCAGCGCCGCCTCAGCCTCTGCTTGCTGACACGAAATGTGCTGATCACTTCCAGACAACTTTGTTAGCAGGATTATTCTTGGTTCTTTGGAAAGCCTCAGCATACAGAACGAGGAGGCAAAAGCAAATGAATGTAATGTGATGCTATCATTAACTGCTGGTTGTTGCCATGACTGGATCCTCCTATTCTTTCAAAGGATTCCTAAATCCTGCACTGCATGAACTTTAGGACTGAATGAGGATGCTTCTTCAGAGAACTTTACTTATAGGGTGCAATTTTTTATCTGAATAACTAAAAATATGATTCTCTATGTCCATAGTTTGAAATTTGTAATTTCCCCTTCCTCAGCAGAAGATTTCCAGAAATTACTCTCAATGACGAACAACTAGCTGAGAGATACTGTAACACTAATGCCTGCTACAATAGCTGGCGTTATCGGCAGGCTAAAACGATACATTATGAATCATCAATTGTCGTCCTGCCTTGTATTATCCCCAGAGAAAATCCCAATCTGGGCTTGAGCCCACGGCTGATGGACACCCCATTATTCACCCACGCTTCTTCAGCTGTGAGGCAGGAAGGGGGGGATAGGCAGTAAAACGACGGCCTTAAGATTAATCCTCCACTCTTTTTCCTGCTTCCCGATTCAGAATAAAATAGATGATTCCCTTCCTTTAATCAAAAAGTTTTTATCACCTCACTCCACCAACTCAGGAAGTAGGGATAATGCTTGTTCCTTTGCTTATCCTCTGAATTGACACAGAGGTGGGCGATGAGAGGAATTGTCTCTTGCTGTCTTTTGTACTATTACAAGCTAGTACAGTTTAGATGAGCTGGTGGTTGTCGATCAATACGTGGCGTATTATCTCTTGTGCTACAAAAATCTTAATAAGGGGGTTAGTGATTCCTTTAAAGATCCTATGGCTGCTCCGTCACCAAATGGCTGCCTGTCACACTTTAAGATAATTTTTTGAATGTAAAACACACCAGAAGTTCAGGTTTTATTTGTAATGGGAAAAATACAATGACAATGGAGAACAMAGATTACAAATTACCGTACTTATTTGTGTATAATACGATCTCATGTATGATACGACTCCCACTTTTTTAGCTTAAAAAGCATAAAAATTTGAATCCTCAAACTACCTCTAATTTCATACAGACTTCAAGATTTTTCAGCCTTTGTAGTCTTTATATTTATCAGTAAAATGATCATTGGACTGTTCATTTTATTTTAACAACATATGTACTCAAAGGCATTTTGACAACAAATATATATCAGCAAACTATGATTTTGAGCATCATATGAATTCTGGCATTTTACACAAAGTCCAACAAGATGCGCCAACACAAAAGTCAGAGACTTCACATGAAATTTGGRCCATCTTCAAGGGGAAAAGCAGATGACATCCTACTCGCGAGCGCCCCCTCTGGTGGGAAAACTTTTTTCAGGGATACAAACTTTTTTAGAACACCGGTAGACGGCAGCCATTACAGACGGATATGTGTGTTTGTTGTTGTTCCAGCAGCAGCTCGGTCACACGCTAATGTCATTAGTTTGTTATCATCACTGAGCTGCAGGCTGCTTTTTCCCCCTTTTTTCACATCATGTCGCCTGCTTGGATCAGTTATCTCGCTCTGAAGCACGGAGGAGTGTCACAGGTGAGCTCGTTTCAACTGCTTTTTACAACGCGGTCTCATTTCCGGACTCAATAATTTTGCCGATATTTCAGTTAAAATACATAAGTAAAAATATTTATGGAATATTTATGAAATATTTATATTKTATGGATGATTTTTTGGATTAAATTTTACGTATCATGCTTGAATAAATACGGTAGTCTGCTTAACATTTGCTTCAAATAAAGAGTCAGTTGGTTAAGTTCCTATCCACTGTGCATATAAAAAATACATTTTCTGCAGTGTTTGTATCATTCTTCCATGCAAACAGAAATTTTGTTGTGATGACTTCTCATTTTTACAAACGTTTTCTAAATCTGAGACTACAGAAAACTTTGTTGTGTCAATGTGCACATGATAAACAGCTGGCGAGAAACAATGATTTCTCTTGAGTAATGCACTAAAAACCAAAGCCATAGGGCCATATTTACCCGGTTTTCTCCTTAACGCTCACTTTTTCCACCTAAACAGCGTCCAGAAGACAAAATGGTAAACAATGTTCAGTTAAAAAAAGATCTCTAAGAGTTTTGGCAGCATCTTGAACCATGCTCAATATGTTGTATCAGTCGCATTGCCACTTATTGACACAGCATGAATATTTATGTATTTTTGTTTAGATTTCTGCTTCTCATTTATCATTTTCAAAAAACATCTAGACTAGTTTAAGTGGGTTTTTGAATCTTTCTACTCTCTCCTTTAGCTTATAAAGTGAAAATGTGTGGGCCAAAGTGAGATTGGGTTCTCAGGTGGATAAAAGATGAACTGTGAAGTTGTGCTTGTAGTCACATGGGCCTTAACAAAGTCAGTTTCACCAAAGCCTTGATGCCATCACGCCTTGGACCGCATCACTTAGCAAAGGGGTGCAAATTTGTTTTCACCCAGGCGTTAATGAAGTGTGGGCTTTGTGGTCTTAATGAGAGCACAMCTCCATTGAGCGGAGCTACCTGGAACGATAATAAGAGCTTGTGATTCACAAACTTCTCCTACGTCCCAGCTTTGAAGGTGTTTTAACAAATGGGCTGTTGAAAGCAGCTGATGCAGTTCATCTCTGACCTGCCAAATCAGCTGCACGAGGAAACAAGAGTCCAGGAGGATCCGTCATCCATCAAGAAAATGCAGTTTTGTGCCACAACTTTTGGCTTCCAGCCAAGTCCAAAGCAACTCATTGTGCAGCAGCCAAAAGACAAAGGCCCCTCCCCCCAGCTCTGTAAGAGCAGTGCATGAAGGTGTGGGTGGTTATGCAGATCACTAATTGTACAGGCCACCAGGGAAAGAGAGGACGGAATGGCAGTCTCTCTGCGAGACGTGCAGGAGGGAGGGGAGAAACGGACTGGTGCGAGCCACCCTCCAATCTCTTCGTTTTCTTTTCTTTCTCTTTCACTCTCTCTCCCCTAAATTGGCAGCTGGCAGGCAAATGAATGCAGTGTGAAGTGAGCCCACTGAAGTGCAGGGTCCTGCTGTTCAGGCAACAAAGGAGCTCCATGCGAGACATCTGCTGTTCAGTTATCAGAATACATTTAGTCACGTGCCTCCTTTCCCTCGCCGTTTCTCCATTCGTCTTCCGCTGCAGCCCTGTAACATCCATTCTGTCTAGCAGGAGCCGAGCCTTTCTTTCATGCCACTTTTCTTTAACAGCATTCTTYTTTAGATCACTCCTCTGTTAACCCCCAACACCCACCCACCCACCCCATCTCCGTCTCATTCTCTCATTTGCTTCCAAAATCCCCTCTCGATCTCACTTGTTCCTGCCATTTTTTAAAAAGAGTTTAGGCAAGGAAGATAACCTCAGAGTGCTTCCTATCTGGGCCAAAAGGTGCTAAACCCACGTAAACGATCATAAGACGGTCTGAGGAAATGGAAGGCTGAATCTTAATGAGCCAGTCTTGCACAAGGAAAAGTAAATTGAGCTTACCACCATGATAAATTCAGCTAATGAATGCAATTGTTTTGTGGCACGCTAGCTTGGGCTCATGCCAGATGGTCAATACTCAGTGCTGAGTTTTGAGGCTGTCATCTCACTTTTATTCCTCAAGAAGTAGAAAAATCATTTTAATAAAATAACACAGTAAGGTCTTGATCTTGTTTTACTTTTTTACCTCTGGATTGATTGCGGTGTTTGACACCTTTCGGATGCTTACCATGTTTGAAAGCCTACTACTACAGTGATATGAAAGGACTCTTTGAAGTGTATTTCTCCCATTTCCTGTCCTAACTCACAATCAATGTTTACCTGCATTTTCCCCTATGAAGTGTGTCACTTAGTCTGCACGCACTTCACTCTCCACTTTGTCCTCCAATCTCTCCCAGTGGTGCAAGCTAGCATGAAGGTTGCACATCCAGGAAGGGACAACCCCCCACCCCCACCCCCACACCCCCGTACTGTGTGCAAACTAGATGGCTTCCTCTAGGCAGGTGGCACATGTCCAGATGTTCTTTCAGTTTCCTCTTTTTGTGAATCTGCCTATGTGTTTGCGTGCCTGTGCTGCTGGATGGACACAACATCACCACTGGAGCAGTTTACACCATAATGACTTGTATTGCCCGAGGCCCCACCACATCTGTGACTCTCTTTTCTCCATCTCTCAGGCTTTCTCCTCTTTCTGCCCCCCCCCACCCCTCTGTCTCTCCATTTCCATCATKTACAAGTTGATCATATTTCACTGGCTCTTTCTTTATTACGTCTAGTTTTGTGCCATTTTCTGTAGATTTCGCCAATCGCTGCATACTCAACAGCACTATACTGGTGAAAAATAAATAAATCCTATGCTCACTTTGCAAGGACTTAATGCTTGTCTGACATGACACCATTCTGCCATGATAAACAAACATATCATTCAATGTCAACAGGCTTCAAAAGGTAGACGCAGCCCTGCATTGGAAGGACCCAGGTTCCACGGTGAAGAATGGGGTCAGTTCTGGCAGCCGTGAGTGAGCCTAATGTCACATGGAGTGACGTGTGCTCCACCAACAACAACTCAGCTCATTACAAACCCAGGAGGGCACGGAGGAAAAATGGCGCATCCAAAATGTGACCGTGTGCTGACCAGGCATTCTGACCCTCGCTCCTCTCCCCCGAGGCTGTATATGGAGAGCAATGACCTCTCGCTTAAACGCTGGGGTGTTCGATCGATCACACGTGACATTTGTGACATTGCATGCATCCCAGATATGCATCTCGATAGTGTCAAGTTATCAGTCAAACAAATCTCACAGGCAGGACACACATATCACAATACAAGTTCGGGAAAACCGTGTGTGGTTGGACTTGGATCCTTACACAATCTATGCCTTGTCTCGTGACGGAGCTCGTGTTTACAGACACCATCAGACTGGATTCTGCACTGTTCCAGAGCTAGCTCCAAATCTTTATGCTGCACCCTTCTCAAAGACACACACACTCACCACACACAGTGTCTTGTTTTCAGGTTCATTAAGCCCTAGTGTTATCCAGAGTGGCTGACAGGATGAGGAACAGTGTAGAAATCTCCCCCTGCAGGTATCTATTCACATTATCATTGGGAAAAAGCCTCTCTCGTCAGTGCCCTTGTTACGGCTCGAGGGGGGACCACTAATTAGAGAGACAAGAACTGCTTGTGAATAAGTCCATTACACTCATGTGGACCTTAAAATACCCAGAATCTCAGCAAAAAAAAAAAAAAAAAAAAAAAACTCCAAGCGATAACTCTCACTCTGCAGAGCATCTTTTAGAAAAATAATACAGTGAAAGAGTTGTCGAGATGGACAGGAACGGAAGAGCTGTCAGCTGTTTGAAGGGTTTTATGAAAATTATCCTCCAATTAGAAGTAATGATCAAATCCGACATGAGCCAGACTCTTGAATTCTCAGTGATTTCCCCCATCTTTCTTTCCTTTTTTTTTCTCTCTTTCTCCATCTGCAGCTTAACCTGTGTGTAAAAGTGTGTGTAAGTGTGGTGCCTTCGCAGCACAGATGAACTCATGAAAGGAAATGAGGTTAGTTTTCTCATCACCGGTAATGATACTATAACATCGGAAATGCCTCCCTCAAGGTGCATGAGTGTTTCTTTATTGTGATTTAATTCTGGCTGGAATGGATCAAACCAATCATCACCACTTTAATGAGGGGATATAGACAAAAAATGCAGAGCAAAACAGAAGTTATTTTTATTCATTCCAGATCAAATGAAGTGCAGTTTTAAAGAACTTCTTATGTTTTACCTGTTTAGGTATTACTTAAGATGAAATGACATGCTTTTTAACTTGTATTACCCAATACTAAATGTATTCCCCAAAGTGTGACAGTTTTAATCACCTGGTACAGTAAAATGTTATCTCAGCAAGTTTTAAAAACTACTGCGACACAATTATTTAAAATAATCAATTATGTCGATTATAAAAATTGGTCAACAATGAATATTATTATCGAATATTCATTATTTAATCACATAAATGTTAATTTGTATTGACAATGAAATACACAAACTGCTGGGGGAAGAATCACTTCTATTGTAAGTGGTTGCATTGTGTACTGTTGACAAAGAGGTGCCGGTCTTTAAACTATAGAAGAAGACGCAGGTGGCACATCAAAGAGCAATAATAACAGAGAAATGAAAAGACAGTCACATTGAAGAGGAAAAAAAAACACAAACTTTCTAAAGTTGGCTACATTTTACCAAAAATCAACCAAATATAGTAAAATGCAGACTTGGTCATTCCATGGCAGGACAGCAGCTCTGGAAACATCATGATCACCTGAAGCACTAACATGTTGGAGCTGCCAGGTGGGTAAGTTTCAGAAAGTTAGCTTGTGCATCAGTTTGGTCTCATAGACCCTTTATTCAGAGACTGATCACTTCATGCTGCAGCCAACTGTCTATAAGTTTTGTTAGTTGACCTTTTAGAAAACAGACTTTCTAGGAAGCGAATCTATCAGTTATGGTAATGTTGGCATTGTGTGCCATCATATTAAATCAATGACATAGTAGCTGCGTTTCCATTGCAAATGTGCACAAAACTTTGTCGATATTCTGTTAATATTGAAAAACACAGTTTCGCAATTGCGGTGTTTCCATTAAGTAAGAAATGCTATTAAAGTCACACGTGAATACACTTGTTCTCACAATAAGTCATTACAAACATGTTGGCAATGGATGTAAACACATAGCGTATTGCTACCACAACACTAGCTCTCATCATCAGCCATCAGAGGAGACATCGATGTCTTATCGAGGATTTCGAGCGACAAGCCCCTTATACTTGGGAGCGACTATGTATGCAGCATTTTTGGGAAATTGTAGTCGGTGAGTTTACTACTTTATTTTACTACTTCAATGATTTTACTACTACTTCTACTTCCTGTTGTCGTTTTTTTTCGCTAGTAGAAACATCTGGTTCTTGATGATGTGATTSCCGTGATGTGGAAAAAAATGTTTCCATTGCAGTTTTGCAAAATACACCAATTTCGATACGGTCGAAAACCACCTCATCCTAGTGCAAAACCATTTTGTTGAAAACAGGTTTTTGAAATTGACGTGTTTCCATTGAGCAAATTTATTTTCGAAATTCTAATTTGTGCATTTTCATGGTCAATAGAAACACAGCCAGTGATAATCCTGTCTCGTCTTCTCTTGTTTTTTCATTTTATTTGAACTTATGCACTACCAGATCCAACAAGACAGGACAGATCATTGTTTTACTTTTATGCTCTTGAATGTCACTCCAAATGTGTCATTTAGTTTATTTTGGGTTTACAAGGCTACGTTTACACCCTGCAGGGCAGGTTAACAGCCCCTCATGCTGGAGGAGAGACTGCTATTTTCAGTTCTTTATTATTTCAGTACATTAGTTGTTTGTTACAATACAACTTGCAGTTTAATTTGTATTTACTTTCATTTTTCTTATAATAATATGTATTAAGGGTAGAAGTACATGTGATTAAGAAAGACTGGATAACTGTGACATTCTCAGGGCAGGTGAGATGACCTGTGTACTGGAGCTGAGGTGCGCCCACAGGAAGCAGATGTATGTTGTGACAGGAGTAGCAGTGACTAATCAACTAATCAATTAATCGAAAATCAATCGACAGATTATTTTACCAAAATAATCATTATGYGCAGCCCTAAAAACTACTGGTTTGTACTTTTTCCTGTTCATGTTTTAATTACTGTCAAAATAGAAACTTAAAAAAATGTGTTAGTTTGGTGCTTCAGGTGAATTAAGGCTGCAGTTGGCAGTATTTATGAGTTGATTTAACTGCTGCATAGGGTCCTCTTGTGAAACATGAGTCAGTTCCAGCATTTAACCTCACCATGCTAATTTATGCTCCGTGGCATTGGGTACTTTATCATCTGCTCTTTGGGGAGAGACAGTCATCTCATTAGGCAGGATTTAATGAAATGCAAGGATACTCTTCTTAATTCCCGAAATGGCTGAAACAAAAATCCACTGTAAATCCTGCACTCCTCCGTGGCAGGCTAAAATGCAGCAGCCAGAGGAAGGAAAGTAAGAAAGCACACCAGCAAAGAGATGAGATCAGAGAGATAGAAGATGTAGCTTAGGTCATTATCCATAAATCTAAGTGTTTTCTTTTAGTATATCAAGTGTGTGTTCTAAAGAAACATAAACAAGTACGAACAGTACAAAAAACTGAAAAATTAGACAGTTCTAGGCAAAACATCTGCGTTTCTTCCCAGCCCAGCCTGTAGACAAGACCTATCAAACAAGGCACACACCAGCCCATCATCACCATTTCGACACAGAACATTAACACCATAATTTACATAAAATTACTTACATACTGGTGTTGAATTTAATTTGTTTGACCGCTACAGTGCAACAGCAAGGAAAAGATTCATCCCGGCACCACGAGGGAGCTCTGCTTACTCTTCCACATGGCTTATTATCTCACACAAAGTTGTGCAGAAAAGCACAGACTATAAAAAAACTATTTCATTAACAAGTCCCTCTACTCCTACACAGAAACACTCTACCACATGGACTGACAAACCCAAACATTTACAAAAAGACACACATGTGCAGCTGATGGTTTGATTGTGAGCCATTGTTTACACTTTTACTTGTGGTTTAACCATGTAAAGTTCAGACCACAGTGCCTGCTGACATTGGCTAAACAAGGACTGAAACAATATATGGCCAGCCAGCTTTAAGAGCGATCAGGATCAGTGATCACTCTGCGGGGGACCATAACTGCAAATAATTTGGAGACCATTTTGTAGACTAAAGGGAACAGTGGGTACCAACACTATTGTTTCATTAGACCCCAAAATACAGAGTAAAGTGGTTTCATAAAAAAAATAGAATTCAGCATTTCTGCACTTACAAATGACTAGTTGATTTTTTTCATTTTTGCTGTTTTTTTTTCCTTTTAAGTTGAGCCAAAACCCAATTTTTCCAAAGGGCTCATTGGAGTGTAACTGAAGGTGCAAGCGCACCTAAATGCTCTTTGAAATTAAAAAAATAAAAAGACAAACAAATACTAGCTCATTCAATTTAAATGAAATGTCTTTTGTTTAAAAATTTTATAGAAAGAAAAAAAAGTATCTATTCCAGTCTGAGAATCTTATATAACATGGTAGTGATACTTTCATGATTAGAATGATTAGAGCCTGTTTTGCTCTACTACACCAGGACCAATTTGCATATTTGGTGAAACAATAAGTTTTGAAGCAAGGTGAACCTATAGAATGATATTAGTAAAAATAATCACGTTTAATGGCCAGGTAAAAGTTTTGATTTTTATTTATTTAGAATAAACAAACTAAAGGATGTTGGGCTCAGTTGATACTAATATGCAACAGATTTCATCTTTGAACTCACATTCAGAGGTGGTGTAGATTACATGTGGTCAAATAGCTGAAAACTGGGTGAAAACCAGCATGTCCTGTACTTGTTTGCATAAAGAAGAGATAAATGAGCTCAAGGCGTAAGCTTTTTCTAAACATATACATTTTGTTCTGAGCGAGTGAAAACAGCTGATCAGGTTAAAACAGGGGTGGGCAATCCTGATCCTCAAGGGCCGCAGGTTTTACTTTTTTCCTTGCTCCAACACACCTGATTCAGTCAACGAATCATCTCTTCCAAGTTCTGCAGAACGTGATAATCACCCATTCATTCAAATCAGGTGTGTTGGAGCAAAGAATCAAGTAAAATATGCAGGGCTGCAGCCCTCGAGTACCAGGATTGCCCACCCCTGGGTTAGAACAACGTCTATGTTTTTTTTTTTTATCTGAACTTGGTTTTAAAATAATTTTCTGTAGTGTACTGTAAGACACCTGATGTMTATAAAAGTCATTCAGCTTAGCTGCACCTGCAGTGATTCAGTCCTTAACAGTCAATGATGATAAAATTAATGATTTTCCCAACTTACTTTCTTTTAGGGAATAAAGCAGACTGATCTACTTTTACAGAATGTTTTGTATTATTGATGTTCTGATATGATACTGGTATCAGTATTGGTCCTGAAAACAGCATTTTTACAAGTACTCATACGTTTGTGCGTTCGGTCGTTTTCTGCTGCTTATCTGGATTGGGTCGCTGGGGCAGCAGCCTAAGCAGAGAAACCCAGACTTCCCTCTCCCCAGCCACTTGGGCCAGCTCATCCGGGGGAATCCCAAGGTGTTCCCAGATCAGCCGAGAAACATAGTCCCTCTAGTGTGTCCTGGGTCTTCCTCTGGGCCTCCTCCCAGTGGGACATGCCCGGAACACCTCACCAGGGAGGCGTCCAGGAGGCATCCTAACCAGATGCCCGAGCCACCTCAACTGGCTCCTCTCGACATGGAGGAGCAGCGACTCTACTCTGAGTCCCTCCCTGACGACTGAGCTCCTCACCCTATATCTAACGGAGAGCCCAGACACCCAGTGAAGGAAACTTGTTTCGGCCGCTTGTATTTGCGATCTCATTCTTTTGGTCACTACCCAAAGTTCGTGACCATAGATGAGGGTAGGAACGTAGATCGACTGGTACAGTGCCCGCATCACTGCAGACACAGCACCAATCTGCCTGTCGATCTCCCGCTCATACGTAATTACCCCAATACTCAAGACTGATACCAATAGCAGTATCAATACTGTTCTCAATAATCATTTGAATGTGTTAATGTAGATTTTGAATAAAAAATTTGTCAATTGCATGTTTAAGAAATTTATACAAGTTCATTTTTTTATTATTTWCATTCATTTACAATTTTGCAACAGTCTATGTATCATTGTGTATATTTGATTTGATCCAGTCTGAGGGGCTGTAGGCCAATAAGGAAGGAGAGCCACATTGTGTTTTTACAGTCAATGTTTAATGCGCAAGTTCTAACTCAGTAAGTACTTGGTACTGATACTCGGTATTAGAGAGTGTCTAAAGTAAAAGTACTTATATAAAATACTTACCTATTTAATCCTGTCCAAGGAATCTCATGTGAGATTTAAAAAGCCATGGTTCACACAATGTCCGCATGTTCATCAGTTTTATTAAATTGGCTTTCCTCAGTTACTCACTGTATTAAAATACAGTTTAAGCTCATTTTAAACAAAAGTTAAACATTTTAGGAGTAACAAAACCTTATCAGGCCTAACGTAAATGCAACAGCAGAGCAAATACTACATTTGAATGTTAGAACCTAGTTTACAAAGAATATCAATTATTGCAGCATTTTGTGTTTGTTCAAATTAGTTGACGTTTTGACATCAACTAATCATTGTTGTAATTTGTCATTGTATATATTTTTTTCTTTTCCTGTTGTTCACTCTGAAACAGGTAAAGGGTTTATTAACTTTAATAATTCACAGCAGGGAAATTGACTGTGAAACATGGAAATGCATGACAGAACCTAAACCAGAGCATCTTTAGCCTGTTTTCTTTGCACAGACTGGGGAAAATTACTGCTGCTCATTTTTGACGTCAGCCATGCTTAACCTGACAGGAGAGTTGTTACCTTTATAAAAGCCCGGCTTCTGTTAGCTTTAAAGTCCCCATCACCATGACAGGAAAAAAAAGAAAAGAAAAACCCACCACCACTACTAGAGAAAAGAACCTAATGTCCTAATCACCCCTCCAACCYGCACAGTTTTGAAAATTGCTCAATCTTTTCCTTTTTATCACCTGTCCCTGTGACATATTATTATGCATTGTTTTTTTTTAGAAAATAGCATTTTTTTATTATTTCCATGAGAAATATTAAGTTTAAAGAGAGAGAGAGAGAGAGAAAGGAAGGAAGGAAGCACATAGAAGAACATTGGGGGGAGAGAGGTGAAGAAAAAAAGATTGAAAGGCTGTAATTATTTGAAATAGTCTGCTAATGTGTATTATCATGTCATTAAATGTAAATGAGATGGAGCTAAAAGACCAATTGCAGAGGACTTGATGTACAAAGAAAAAGTAAGAAAAAAGAAAAAGGAAAAAAAACTGATGAAAAACTGAAAAGATGTCAACAAGACTTTGTTCATTTTGTGGGAAAAATAAACATTTAATGAACTAAACAACCTCTGACGGTGAACTGGAGAATTGTCACATGGTGGCGTGATACATTTGCAAACAKCCAAACCAAACCTTTGACGCTACTTGACACAAAAAAATAAATAAAAAAAGAGATGGTGAAAGCGATTTAGTGGGAAGATCCTGATGCTGTCTGGAGATCCCAAAAGACAATTGTGTTGACTTCAAGTGTCTGTGTGTACTGTTAAGTGTATGTTTACTTGTGCATTCGATAGCAGACATGAGCGAGCATCATTCCACTCCAGCTGCTTAATAAGGCTGTCTGGACCCAGCAGCTTCTCGTGGCACCCCCAGCYCTGTTATCAGAAACATTAGGCTGAATATTAATGGCCTGGCCCRAGACACATGCCATTAAGCTTAGTTGGCCATTTCTCTCTGTCCTCTCCTGACCACTGTACAGGAATTAACGAATTGTGGGTAATAAAACAGGTACACAAACAAATGAAAGGGATTGAGAAACTCAATAGATAAGAAAAAAAAAGAAAAAGAAAAACGTGGTTAGTGACCATTCGTCAAAAGCTAAAGATAAAAGAAAAAGATCCAAAATGGGCCAAGATGTGTGGAAACAGGACACACACCCCAAGAAAATGAATAAAGTGGAAAAATTTTTGATAAGAACCCCCTGCTTGTGGTTCTTTTGTTCTCTCAAGATTAATAACACACTCGAGACAAACCTTTCTGTCTTAAAGTAAAAAACAACAAATAACTATTTAGTAATGGTTTGTTCGTTCTCATTTCTTTCTTTCTGAGCAGGCACACAAGGCTTCCATCTGAAATGGAACGGAAAGAGGGGAAAGCACTTATTGCTCCCTAAGTGCTGTGCTGTTGCAGCCTAAGCAAAGTGAGCTGTTAACAGATATAATTTGTGCCAAATAGCAAGAGGAGGGCTTTTGATATGCAGAAGAGCTGACCTCTGGACTGCCACTTTAATTGGGTTTTTAATTTTCCAGGCCATCTGACAGTATCAAACATGATCCTTGAGCTTTGGCCCGCTGATTGGAGCCACCGTGACAAGAGGAGGCTGACATTACCTTTGCTTTTCAGGCGAGGGAGGACAGCCCAAAGAAACAGGAAAAAAAAGGAGCAAGAGCAGGGAAATAAAAGCATGCAAACGAACATTGGAATGGAAATTTGCCTTAATCATGAGGGCCTGAGTGTAGCATTGTGTGGGGCTATGACTGAGGCTTGGTAGTGATGGGATACCACCCTCAGAGACGGGGAGGAAAAGTGCAGGCTGCTGAAATATAGGCTGTCACTCCTGACTAGTGACAGCACACTGAAAGACCTAAGCAAAAGACAATACTTAGAAGTGCACCAGTTCTCCACTGGTACAATAAAGATATAAGACCAGTTAATATTCACAGATGCTGGTATTGTGAACTTAAAAACATGTTTGATAAAATGAACTGTTTCTTTTCTCAGCTGCAAAAATAATGAAATAAAATTAGGAAGTGTTTTTTGAGCAGAGTTGTCCACATTTATTTGTTCCTCATTTTTTTGAATCAAACAGTTCTAAAGATTAATGATGTGCTGCAATATCAACGCTACTGATACAGGAACTTTTGGCTATAGAATCGATCAAAACCTAGACCTAAAATTACGATTTTGACACTTTGATACTTCACTCATTTCAGGTAATGTACAGTATATAATTAACAGAAACACAGTGGAAAGTAATTAAACTATTGAAATCTTATTTTAATCATACACAATTGGAGGGAACTAATTTTCCTTCCGCCTGGATCATGTATAAGTGCAGCGGCACACACTCAGTCTGTATATGTTACTTGTTCAGTATTTTCATTTTAACATGCAGTCTTGTATAAAGTACCTCAAAGTGATACTTGAGTAAAAATTCAAGTATCGTCCCATAAAATTACTTTGGTAAAAGTTAAAGTCTTCTTTAAGAATATTACTTGAATAAAAGTCTTAAAGTATCTTAAATTATTTTGTACTGAAGTATTAAAAGTAAATATCCGATATACAGTAAAATGTACTTAAGTGTGAAAAGAAAAAGTATTAAGTAAAAGTGAGCGGTTAAAATTTCCAAAATGACATTTATTGGGATGTGACCTCACCAAATATATTTTTCTGATAGCCATGATGACTATATTGTTATATTAATTTAGGATACAGTAGGCTACTTGTTTCAGATGCATAAATATCTCATCAAGGACGATTTTCTTACTCGGCTAACCAGAATGAAAAAAAAATAAATAAAACACGAAATAGTCATAACAACTTTATTTTCGTTTTAAATGTTAAAAGTATGAAATACAGATAACTGCATGACAATGTAAGAAGTAGAAGTAAAAAGTCATCTGAAAAGTAATTACTCAAGTGAAGTATATCATCCATTCTTTATCTTTACCCACTTCTTCCTTTCAGGGTCACAGGGGTCACTGATGTCCATATGCAGCAGTCACAGTGCTAGGAGCGGGGTACACCCTGGATAGGTCACAAGTTCATCCCAGAGATGCATAAAAACAAACAAGATAAAAATAATAATTCACTCTCTCTCACACACAGTTTAGAGTTACCAATTAATCTAACAGTCATGCTTTTGGTCTGTGGGAGGAAACTGTAGCACTGGGAGAAAAGTAGGGGTGTAAAAAAATATCGATACACTGAAATATCGCGATATTTCAGTTCCTGATACTGTATCGATATTCTAAAGCCCTGTTTCGATTTTTTATTAAGGTTTTAATATGTCAACCTTCTTGCCAACTGTTCATTTTTATGTTGTAGTTCAGCCTCTGACCACTAGTTGGCAGCAGTGAGCCAGATATTTGGCTCCTCTACCTCTTGAG
>NW_013952675.1:583203-585770 GCF_001266775.1 Austrofundulus limnaeus | reverse complement strand
AAAAAAAAAGAAAAAGAAAAACGTGGTTAGTGACCATTCGTCAAAAGCTAAAGATAAAAGAAAAAGATCCAAAATGGGCCAAGATGTGTGGAAACAGGACACACACCCCAAGAAAATGAATAAAGTGGAAAAATTTTTGATAAGAACCCCCTGCTTGTGGTTCTTTTGTTCTCTCAAGATTAATAACACACTCGAGACAAACCTTTCTGTCTTAAAGTAAAAAACAACAAATAACTATTTAGTAATGGTTTGTTCGTTCTCATTTCTTTCTTTCTGAGCAGGCACACAAGGCTTCCATCTGAAATGGAACGGAAAGAGGGGAAAGCACTTATTGCTCCCTAAGTGCTGTGCTGTTGCAGCCTAAGCAAAGTGAGCTGTTAACAGATATAATTTGTGCCAAATAGCAAGAGGAGGGCTTTTGATATGCAGAAGAGCTGACCTCTGGACTGCCACTTTAATTGGGTTTTTAATTTTCCAGGCCATCTGACAGTATCAAACATGATCCTTGAGCTTTGGCCCGCTGATTGGAGCCACCGTGACAAGAGGAGGCTGACATTACCTTTGCTTTTCAGGCGAGGGAGGACAGCCCAAAGAAACAGGAAAAAAAAGGAGCAAGAGCAGGGAAATAAAAGCATGCAAACGAACATTGGAATGGAAATTTGCCTTAATCATGAGGGCCTGAGTGTAGCATTGTGTGGGGCTATGACTGAGGCTTGGTAGTGATGGGATACCACCCTCAGAGACGGGGAGGAAAAGTGCAGGCTGCTGAAATATAGGCTGTCACTCCTGACTAGTGACAGCACACTGAAAGACCTAAGCAAAAGACAATACTTAGAAGTGCACCAGTTCTCCACTGGTACAATAAAGATATAAGACCAGTTAATATTCACAGATGCTGGTATTGTGAACTTAAAAACATGTTTGATAAAATGAACTGTTTCTTTTCTCAGCTGCAAAAATAATGAAATAAAATTAGGAAGTGTTTTTTGAGCAGAGTTGTCCACATTTATTTGTTCCTCATTTTTTTGAATCAAACAGTTCTAAAGATTAGTGATGTGCTGCAATATCAACGCTACTGATACAGGAACTTTTGGCTATAGAATCGATCAAAACCTAGACCTAAAATGGCAACCTTCTTGCTAAGAGGCAACAAATCTACCAACTGATCCACCATGCTACCCTCAAATATAGCATAGTTAGTCAKTTACTTTACAACTCTTAATATGTTCGTGTAACATATGTAAGACTCAAGTTTCAATTTTTATAGTAGTTCTGAATAATTAAACAAAAATAACTTTAATGGCTTTAATATTTTACTTTTTTATTGTTTAAAATTGGTTTCCAACCCCGGTCCTCAAGGACCCCTTCATGTTTTACTTGTTTCCCTGCTCTTCAGCAGGTCTTCAGAAGATTGTTAATCACTCATTTATTCAAACCAGGTGTGTCAAGGCAGGGAACATCTAAAACAGGACAGGAGTCCTTGTGGACCATGATTGGGAACCACTGGTTTAAAACATGTTATCTGATTTATTATTTACAAATAAATGGCAAAGAATCAATGGCTTCCTGAGGCAACACTAAAAAAACCCACAAAACTAAGTCTGTCCGTCCGTTTTCTGCCGCTTATCCGGGATCGGGTCTTGGGGGCAGCAGCCTGAGCAGAGAAACCCAGACTTCCCTCTCCCCAGCCACTTGTCTGGGGGAATCCCAAGGCGCTCCCAGGCCAGCCGAGAAACATAGTCCCTCCAGCGTACAAAACTGTCAATTTTATATTTTGAAAATGTCTCATCAAGCTCAGAGAAGCTCTTGAGGTGTTTGTCAACATTGCAGTGGTTCACAACCCTAGTCCTCAAGGACTCCTGTCCTGCACGTTTCAGGTGTTTCCCTGATTTGACACACCTGGTTTGAATGAATGAGTGATTAGGAATCTTCTGAAGAATCTGAAGACCTGCTGAATAGCAGGGAAACATGAAGGATAGGGGTCCTTGAGGTCCAGGGTTGAGAACCATTAGTTCAAAACACCATTTTCACATATTTTGTATGATCTTGTCCTCAGAATTGGAAAGAAAATCAGCGGTATTGAACACCACTACTACAGATGCTTTAGGGCTTATAAGGGCCTATACATGTTTGCTTTGTATTGTCTGGGGAAAGGTTTGTCATGTGTTTAACACATGACTAACTGACGGTGAAAAGCTGCATCACTTATACATGTGAGATTCACCATCAGCAACAAGAAGGGGAGTCTTTGGGTTAGTATTTAAAGAAACTCTCTCTACTTTGTGCTGTACATGTTCAAGAAAGAACACATCATAGCAGGCATATCAATGCAGTCTGAAAAGTGAAGTTCCATGAGAGTGCTGAATTTGCTCATCCAATCAACATACGTTTCTGTGTACACGAACCGTGTTGCTGGCCCCCACAAAAGTCAAGAAAGTGTCTACTCTGAAACAAGTTTTAAAATACACCCAATAAATATAATTATGAGGACTGTGAACAGGCACTGTATCAGCTGTGTGTGTGTGTGTGTGTGTGTGTGTGTGTGTGTGTGTGTGTGTGTGTGTGTG
>NW_013952675.1:567204-583118 GCF_001266775.1 Austrofundulus limnaeus | reverse complement strand
GTGTGTGTGTGTGTGTGTGTGTGTGTGTGTGTGTGTGTGTGTGTGTGTGTGTGTGTGCTTTATTAAATGGTTATAAGGACTGTAAACTGGTCCCCTTATGGTCCAAAGGCACCTTCTGCAGAAAAACTTTAGCTTTCATCTGGAAACATTACATCACAGAGTGGAATGGCTTTCAAACAGGGCTTCATCGTTAAACCCTAACATGGCCTATCAACACGCCAACCACCACAATTATCACCTGCGCCAGTCCATCTGGCTTACTACCGTCACACAGACAAGAGTCTGTCTTGTGGGATTTTTTTTTTTTTTTTGGACAGGGTTTCTTACTGGTGCCTGTTTGCTCAATCTGCAAGACCACACAAAGAGTTTCAGCCCTCTAATCTCCTAACCAAACAAGACAGCAATTACCCAGGCAGATAACTAGGGGACATTTTCATTGGCAGTGACAGTACCGGGCTGGCACAGAAGTGTGTCTGCTGTAGACAGAAGAAGAGCGATAGACAGAGGAAGAGAGATGGAGACTGTTGCGCTGTTTGGGGAGGAATAAAAAAAAAGAGAGAAACATTCATCTGCCAGTCAAACTACCTAACCGTGACGCCTGCTGTACTTGTTAATCGACAGTTATGTGAAGGAGCACCAAAAGGAGGCTGAACTACAGCAAAATGTGATCGTCATCGACTGGCTGGCGTATTTAACAATGTTACTCAATCTATTTGTTGGAGACAAAAAAATCTGAATTGTATTTCTGTACCTCAGCCGAGCAACCTATGTTAAAGTCTGCACAAGTAACCCTGAATATAAAAGTCGACCTCTTACAGTAAAAAGAAAATGACTCATGTCCTTGGTAAGTGTGAGAATGTGAACGGAATCGGTGGAAAGGGTCATCATTCTGAATTAAGTCAGTTCCGTGACATGCATTAGACAAATGTAGCTATTTTTCACAAGTCGCGGAATACATTACAGTTGGGATTGAGAGTAATGTACCTTTCTTTGGCGCCACAGAGATTCCTCAACCTTTATTCATTAAAATGTGGGAACTTTTCCACCTTTTTCTTAAAGTTCATGTTCTCATTGAAGCTAAATTACTGTGTCCTGGAATGGCCGTAAAGATCCGGGGATGACAAAACCCTTTTAATGTGTCACGAAACACGAAGCTGTTATATTTTTGCGATCGCGGGGGTTGCAAGCCTGCTACAACCCACATTTCGCAGCCATTTCTGGGTGTAAAGGCACCCATGCACGCATGGCAAACACAACTCAAACAACACCCTGTAAGTCACGCACACACATACACACGCGCACACATACACAAGAAGAAATCTCATTAGAGTCTTTGTTAATTGCGGCAGACAAATGCTAATGGTTCAGGCAACAAAGCAGCTGTGTGTATGAAAAATGAGAATCCACAAAGTAATTATTACATCCAATATTAATTTAATTATCCCGTTTTATGCGATACAGTAATTTGGAGGGGGTGTGTGTGCGCGCGCGCGTGTGTGTGTGTGTGTGTGTGGGGGGGGTGTTTCTAATCACACACTCTTGAAATAAATTAGGAGTTACAGAGGCACAAGGGAGCTGAAGATTTCTCCAAAGACTCGCTAGGAGGGGGGAAAAAACCTTCGGAGAACTGGGAATTTCACATTTAAATTAAAACGCTACTGTTGCTCCCTCATCAAATGTGAGACTCCAAGAAAGAACAGGAGTGGGATGTAGATGTGCTTTCAGAGATTACCCCCCCCCCCCCCAAAAAAAAAAAAAATACATTATTTTTTTTCTCCTGGTGGCTATGCTTTTGCTGATGACAGAACCGTTGAGACAGTGACACTGTCAGCATGCTGGCTGTGTCGGAATAAAAGTCTGAATATTAATCATCTCTCCTGGGTCTGGTCGTCGCCTCAGTCTTGTGAGCTCCAAAATGTAATTGCAGTTGTTTTTTTTTTTTCTATATAATCAGTAGCCGGTAGAGTCTTGGTGTGGTTCGAGAAACTCGACAAGGGAGCTTTTGTTTTAATCTTTTGATTTTAGAGTCAGGTTCTTTTTTTATCTGCTGTGGTGTACACAAAAGCAACTGTGATTGGCAGGGAGTTTGCATCTTTCCTATCCCTCCCTTTTCTATCTGTCTCTTTCTCTCTGTCATGTAAATTGTTATTGTCTTTACCTCAAAAATGCCAGAGAAGTTTGTCAGATGAATAGATTTGCACAGCGGCACCCCTTCTTCTAAGGATTTATAAGCTGCAAACATGCACACTGGACAGTTATAATTCAAACAAACATACCTTGGCTCCTGGTGGTGCAAGGCTGTATGCTTGAACAAATTGGACAGATGTATGTTAACATTCTCTGCCATTATCTCTTTTTCTGCATGCATCTCTCTCTCCTCTTACCCTGCTCTACTTTTTAAAAAAATATATATATTCACACTTTTTAATAAAGCAGAACATCTCGCCTCTGGATGTCACAGAGACGGACAGCTGTGCCGGTGGTCGAGGTGAAAATCAACCCCAGGACATGTCAAAAAGTGAGATTTCCAGTCCTAAGATTAGACAGGAAACCTGAGTGTCTGTGAAGGGTGGGAAGGAGGAGGAGGAGGAGGAGAGAGATGAGGAAAAGTGGCGCAGAGAAGTGAGATAAAGTGTCAGAAAAGAACGTCCACCCCTGGCCAGTTACTGTAAATCAGGCCTCTGAATGACTAAGGGTTACACCTCAGGAAGTAGCTTCCTGGAGTCAAAAGTGCAACGGTATTTATATAATAACACTGCTTCATTCCTGCATCTCTCTGTAAGAGTGTAATGAGGCCTCTGGCAGCGGCGCTTTTAATTTTCTAATGACAGAATTAAGAGCAGGGGATAGAAACGAGCAGACGTAAATTAACAATCACCTTGTAATCACAAACGTGCACACGCACGTGCACCCTCACACACGCTTCCTCCTCCTTCAAGCAAACAGGGAAGTATAGAGCATCTGACAAAAACGAAGTGGGCCACATTTTCCCTCGCTGTCTGGTGGACCTTTAAATTATGAAGCAACTTTTAACCAGATATGCAGCACGTGTTAAAACAAATTCTCAGACCTTGTACTGAAAAGGTAATCCTTATTTTATTACAAAATGACTAAAGAGTCACGTGTTAACTTCGCAATCATTGATGGTTTTACTCCAATAAATAGGATCTCATATGGTTCTCTTATAACTAAGGCTCAAAGGTGTATGTGTGTGTAAATAAAATTAGCTTTATACATGCATTATTGTCTGAAAGAGTTGTTGCTTAAAAAGTGGCAGAAAATGAAATGTGATGTATTTTTTTTTCTCTGTAATGAAGATCCAAAAAAGAAGACATCTGGTGGATTTAGTAATAGTCTTCAAAATGATCATTTATTTCAATACTTTGATTGTTAAATTTTATAATTTGCTGTTAGGCAAACTTTTACAGATTCTGCTTCTGTTCATAAGGATAAAAATAATTTACCTTTTGCTTGCACCTCATGTCTGCAATTTTGGTGAGGAAAAGCTAAGATAAAAAAACGACATTTTGAAATAGATATTTTAAAATTCTATGTATTTGGTACATCATATTCAACAGAGATTCATCACCCTACTTGCACATTCTTACTTTATATACTAAATATACGTTTGAAACCAGAACATCTTTTTTTTATTTTACAGATTTCTTTTGTCTTACTTAAGATTTGTTCCAGTCCAGTTATTAAATTCAGTCATGAGAAGGTCAACCACTGACAGCAAAGATTGAACAATGTCCAAAAAGAAATTAAAAACTTTATCAATATTCTTCCTCAGTGTTCGGCCTTSGTGTTTTATTTTAGTTAGAATTACTTCTTCCAATCTTGACAAGATTTTTTTTTCAAAGGAAGGACAAAAATACACTTTTAAAAATGTCCATATTTGTATAGTCAAGGCCTTGGTTCTTTTTCAAATCCTTAATTGACTCATCTAACTTGTTGCTTGTCATTAAGTTCCAAAACAATATGACMCAGAAGGTTAGACAGTGTTGTAAAAAATAGTTATACATAATTACCTGTAAATGTTATAATTAAAAGAAATCATGCACTGGGAATTTGCCATCCTTTCACTGCAGAGGCTAACTTTCTCTTGTGGGACAGGAAATGTTTAAGGGATCTAACAGTTCACATGTTACAGGTGGTTAAGATATTGCTACAATTCAAATGATGTCCCTCTGGGGCACCACTAACCCCCGAGTATTTCCACTAACAATGGTTCTGGCATCCTGCCCATGTCACTGCCAAATAACCATGTGTGAGTGTTTATAAGGGGGTGAAATGGGGCTGAAGAAAATAGAAAAGCCGTGTGCTGAAACAGAAAAAGCCAATTCTTGCTCCGAGATTTAAAAAGGAAAAAATTTCTACAAAGACAATTCATGTCAATTTTTCATAAAGTTATCTGTACTCCCCAATGTTCCTTCCAAGCATGATATTGCACCATCATTCACCAAGCTAAGTAGAAATAAATTGATGGATTATCATTTGAGTTTATTCAATGGCTCAAACCTTATGGAAGGAGAAAAGAACAGTCCTTGCCATTTAGGGTAATGGTTAAAAATGTGTCTGAGTGTTTAATGTCCCTGCAGTGTTTGCTCTGCGGGGGTCTCCCGGGGAGAAGAAGATGGCTGTTCTGGGTCACTGGGGTGGGGACGGCAAGAGCTTTAGTCGATTAGCCAAACTCTTTTTAACTACATCAGACCCGACTGGCAGGCAGGCAGGCAAGAGACTACTGGGTTTGGGCACATTCAGGCTTTTTGTTGTCCTATTATTCCGCTCAATGATTGGGATAATAAGCAATCCTTTCTTCTCGTACCCTTTACACCCCCCAACTTTTTTTCTGTCTCGTTTCTCCTCTAAATGTCCTGTTGTTCCACTCTGCCATTTCCTGCTGCTATTAGATTTTTTTTCCTTCTTTTTTTTTTCAACAGACAAGGTCATTTACATAGTCGAAGCATTTCCTATTAGTTGTTTGTGTTCATGTATATTGGCTCATAAAATAAGATAAAACAAAGTTTCAAAATTTCAGTTTTAATATCTGTTTCAGCAACTTGGTCRAAGGATTTTACACTAGATTCGCTCTACCTCTTAAAAACAATTCAGSATCCAATCATACAAACACATTTACAAATTAAAAGTTTATTTTTAATTTGAATAAAATCTAAACTGTAATTAAAATGTGCTTATATATTTAAATGTTTGTCCTGTTTGTCGCTAAACCCATCCACCCTCTAATACTTTGGTTAAGTCATTTGACCCAAGATGTCTCCACGTGGATATTGATAGTACTGATACATCCAGGACCCTCTCATTGGGATATTCAAAGCCTCTTTACTGAAACAAACAACATGTTAATGCTGGACTAATAACATTACAAAAGAGAACACACTAACACACACACACACACACACACACACACACACACACACACACACACACACACACACACAATCTCTAACACGGATCTTAAATCCAGACTACATATGTTGAGGGATTTAAGTGTTTCCCAACCACCACCTGTGCCTTCACCACTTCCCACTCATCCCTCACAATGCCCAATTTGCTTAGAATAAACCCAAATAAGGAGATTTGAGGAGATAAAAGTAAAGGGCGCTTAAATCTGCAAATACAATGACTGTATTGTGGATTCTGGAAAGGTTGCATTTAAGGCTTTATCCTGTACAGCCGATTACATTTTTCAATGACAATGTTTTATTTTTCAATGTTTTATTTTTTAATGTTTCTTTTTTCAGTGTTTCAATTTTCAATGCCAAATCTCTTTTTCAATATTAATCTAAGCTGTCACTGATTTAACACAATAAATTAAACTAATCATTTTTAGAGTGTGTTTACCTTTACATAGTTATTCTATTATTTAAGTACTTCATGTACCTCTGTAAAAATTGACATCAACAGAAAGCAGGCCATTAATTGGTCAGAAAACAACATCAATCATGAGTTTCTCCTTCACGAAAATCAAACCCATCATTGTTAAAACCTTGCCACTGTAGCGTTTGTTTTTTACCTTTCAAAAAAAACATACATCAAAGTTTGAATATAATTGTTTCAAAAGAAGCACAACACAAAAGTCATTGGAAGGGTGATTACTAAGTGATAACAGGTGTGTGGCTGATTACTGAAAGAATACAGGTGGCACGAGAAGCTGAAAACAGAGTAAAACGAACATCTAGTACCATGATCAGAAAAGCAGCATACCTCAAATAAACAGGTAAAACTCATTAAAAAAAACACACAAAAACTGAAAAAAGGATCAATCTGTCAACACAAAAAGTTAGTTACCTCTTCAAAACACTTTTCAGTCACCAAATCACGAGTATTTAAAAAAATCAAAACTTTTGTGTATTGTTTCTTTGCACCTTAAAACAAACATTGTCTAAACCTAATTTAAAACCTATAATCCAGGGTTCACAGAGGATGTTAATATGTTTCGCCACAGTTGTGTTTACAGACAAATGTCCATGTTGGGGTGTTGGGGTAAACGCAAACTTGATCAGTTGTCACCAATAGCTATGTTAACATAATAAGATGTGATTTTTTTAGGTCTTGCAGACAGTCTGCACACACTACTAAGATCTTTATTATATTTCTATTTAATCACGTAGCAAAACAACTGTAATTTTTCTACACCATTAAGGTTCAGCCTATCATTTATTATGCCTTTGACATGTTTTGCACAATGACTGCATTTCATTTGTGACATCAGTGTTTTCTAGCCTGCATTCGTTTTGCATTATTATTTTATTACCTTCGCTGCCCAACAGGACTATTTTATACTCTATGTGCCGTCCGTTGCACTGTTTGCCCACAGCATAACAGTAATATTTTAAATAGAGCTAATTTTACAGAGATGAACATTAATATTGGTTTCTCCTTTATGTGGTTGTGTGTAAAATGGTGCACAAGAACACTGATGCAATCTAATAAAATGTCTCTAATATGGCAAAATTGCACAAAACAAGTCGTTTTGAAATATATAATTATTCTTATAGATTATATTTCTAACATTTAAATAAGGTTTCATGACAATAATTATTGCCATGTTCTTCAGTCTCAGTTTAGTTTTATATATGCATCTAATAACTGATGATAACTGATTATGCAAGCTGATTTAGTCAGAAATAGTTGGTACGTATAAGCTGTAAAATATTTTAGTGGTTCAAAAAGACCTTTATGTGACCCCAGCGTGCCATTTAGGACAGCACAGATAGACATCCTTATCTTTCCTTGCAGTTCCCCCACAGCTCAGAGACTGCACTGGAAACTGTCCGTCAGTACCAACACGGTGTCTCACTCAACCAGGAAACGGGACGGCACCAGATACACTATTTCACACGACAACTCTCAGGTGTCGTTGCAGTGAGATTATCACCGTTTGAGGTCAAATATTCATTTCAAAGAATGATCTTTGTGATTTTTCAATCAAATTAAACTTTAAGAACTTTAAAAAAGAAAAGAAAAACAAATATGATGTACATTTTTATTAACAATTGTTTCACAGACATTTGGTATGTGCAGGGAAGCAGGGAAGGCTTGTTTTAGTTAAAAGGTAGAGACTGTCAGCCTCCCTACTGTAACAAACAGCTTCTGCAGCCTCCTCTTTTTGTCCTTTTCTCATCTTGCCTGCCTATTTAAGGTGAGCTATAATGATACGTGTTGTAAAATCTGAGTAAGCACTGCCTTAAGACATTAAAAGTGACCCTCAGGAGTGTAATTGGGCCATATTCCATCTGGCTTTGTGAAAAGGTGAGAAAAAAAACAATTTATAACCCTTTGTACTGCAGCTTAAGCACTTTCATTGACTCTTTATTTGTGGCATAAGGAAGCTTGTAATTTTCAGTGTTTCTTCAGGAAAATGGATATGTTTAGGTTAGTGAAAAATAGGTTAAGATGCAAGTTCAGAGTTTGTGCTTTACAGCTCTTCAGTAAATGTATGTATGTTTCACCCTTACTGTTGGGTGAAAATGGCATAAAAGCTGACCTACAGATGTAAATATCACTTTGTCATTTCCAAGCAGTTAGTAAATATGATCATTTTTGATTATCTGCTTAACCATAATAGTTGATATAAGCTACACACATCACATCCCTGTTAGGAATTTTTTTTATAGCTTCAGTATTTTCTAAAATCAATAGCTCGGGCAATTGGCTTCAGGTTTCATTGCTGCTTTTTGCAGATAATGTTGTCCTGTTAGCCTCATCAGTCAACGACCAATGGAGTGATACTAGTGAATTTATGAAGCTCAGTTTGAGGCCACGGTCCTCAACTGGACAAAAGTTGATTGCCACTGCAGACTGGAGGAGTTCAAATATCTTGGGGTCTTGCTCATAAGTTGGGGCAGAAGGAAGCAAGAGATTGATAGTTGGTACAGAGCAGCTTACCAAGAGAAGTAAACAAGTCCTCGACACTTACAAGACAAAGGCTCACACCCTTAAGGACAAAAAAGAGCAAAACCCTGACAAATAAACCATATTTTTATTAGCCACACATTGGACACACAGTAAAAGCACATAAGCACATATTACAAAATATAATCACACATCATACCGTATATCACATTACAAATATAAGTATATTGCATGAGATTAAACTCACTAATTAACAAAATACCTGTGAAGAAGTTTAGAAAATGCACTGTAAAAAATGAAATGTTGGATTTACTTAACCATGTTATGTTACCTGGTTCCACTTAACTGAGTTGAGTAAATTCAAAGCAATATACCAGTTTTTTAGCCAAAGAACATGAGTATGTTGCTTTGAATTTACTCAACTCAGTTAAGTGGAACCAGGTAACATAACATGGTTAAATAAATCCAACATTTCATTTTTAGAGTGTGAGAACAACTCAAAATAAGGAATGTGGGAACAACTCTGGGTGTCACAAATATTAAATAACTGTTTTTAAACTCACAAAATGTGTGAGCTTTTGTCTCTGTTTTCTTTAAGTCTGTGAGTGTTTGTCCGGACACCTTACCGGACTGTCATGAAAAAAGAGCAAAGTCAAAAGAGGTAGAAAACAAGCAGCTGATATGAGTTTCCTATAGAGTGGCTGGTTTCACATATAGCAAAAGGGTGTAGTTTAGCTATTTGGGAGGAGCCGCAGTGTAAATCTGCTGTTTCTCAACACTGAAAGGGTTGTCGACACTGAAGTGGTTTGGGTTGCTGGAAAAGATGCCTCTGTACACCTTTTCATAGGGATGTGTTCTAGATGTGATCTAAGAATTGCTGGAGCGATTCTATTTCTCAGTAGAATTGGGAAAGCTTCCAATCCCCTTCTAAGTGAGCTTGATAAAGAACCTAGGGAGAAGGAAATCTTATTTACAGTGGTTGGCGGCACTAATCTAAAAAAATGTTCCACTAGCCCTAAAGCACTAACTCAAATATTTAGGTCCCCTACTTCTAAAGCGCTAACATACTGAAAATTTAGCAAAAGCTAATTCTAAAGCACTAAAACAACCCATTCAACCATGAACATTGTTCAACAGACAACATGAGTCACATATTGCTATGTTTATGTATCATTGACATTCCACAGCCTTATTTGAATTCATATTCTTGTCAATATATTGTCACCTAGTGGATAAGTGACACATATGAACAACATGTGTGACAGCTTTCACCCTCAGCTGTTAACATTAACATAGATCAATAACATTTAAAGACTTCAATTAGTGCTTCTGAATTTAACCTATAAATTTAGCAACTGCTAATCCACTAATACATTTTAAAATCAGCTAAAGCCCTAAAGCACTAATCAGAAAATTAGTTCCCCTATTAATGATTTAGTGCTTTAGGGGAACTGTGCCCACCACTGCTTATTTATAAATATAGATAAGTGGCAATGGATGGATGGATGGATGGATGGATGGATGGATGGATGAATGGATGGATGGATGGATGGATGGATGGATGGATGGATGGATTTTGATCCAACAACAGTGAGTTTTTAGTTTTCCCTTTAACTTTATCAACTGATAACAATGATTTATGGTTATTTTAAAATTCAAAGGGCTTCTTCAGTTCTAAAGAAGGCTTAATTCTTTATGAAAGTCTTCATATTTTATTCCTGTTCCCATTAGGATTGGTAGTTAAACACTCTGGAACTACTGGTATTAGCAAGGCTGGAAAATCACATCTCTGTTCAATAAGTACTTAGGACTCGTAATCGGTAGAGTGTAAAACTGTGGTCCACAAGTGAAGCAAAAGCCTCTAAAACGTTTAGTCCAGAATGAAAGACAGAGAAGAGAAGGGAACCTAGGATTGAAGCAAGTTGGAAAGAGAAAAGCTCCTCACTATCAGCCATGGTTCTCAAGTATTTATGTGAAATCTATTTATTCAATTTCAGAACTCAGGGGATGGCGGATGATAATCCTTTAAACGTCTGCACACGTGCTTCCCTGGTACTGGCACCTTATTAAAATATGTAGATTAATTTGCGACCGGTTCTGCATATGATTAGAGCAGAAGGACTGGGTGTTGGAGATTGAGCTCATATTTGTAATCTTCGAAATTTAACAGCAAGTGAGAGCTTGTCAATTACATGGGACGAAATGATGGGGCAGAGCGAGATTCATCTTCATCTCCTTGTTTTATGCTCGAGTGGCCACAGAGTTATCACTTACAGGGCTCCAGATAATTGGCAGCAGTTTTGTTGAGCACCTCCGGTTTCAGGATGAATTTGTATTCTTCAACAAGACAGCAGCTCAATATGCTTTGGCAAAGTGTAGCCAGGCTCTGTCAATTACAGTGTGCGTAAATGTGGGGTGGAGTGGGTGGAGTGGGGCTGATATCAACTCACTCTGGATGAGAGAAAGGCATAAAGAGCAGAGTGAGGCAAAATAAAGTCTTATGGAATTTAATGGTATTTATGTCATTTTATTTGAAAATGATTGATTTGCAGTTTTTATACTTCATACATCAGTCTTTCTCCTGTTAATCGGACTTGCATTAGAAACTTGATCAAATATACAAGATGAATGAGATGAGTAACAAGCTTGGAAGTGTCAAACTGCTACAAATAATGTTGTTTTGGTGTTTTAGAGCAGGTAATGTTGGTAAAAGTTTTGTGTGGAAAGAATGTGCAGAAAAAAAGAAATAATTTTGTCTTTTATTTTGTCCTTCTGCACAATGCACATTTATTTTCTCAGGTATCTAATACCTGCCCTCAATTACTGGTATTGGAATACCTTTGTTTCCTGCTGTAGTCTTTATTGGCAGCTGGTTGTTCTTTGTCAACCTTTGACTGGAGTTGAATGAGACAAGAAAACAATGATCTGACAATGAGGTCTCTGCACCGAAACCCCATTGTCATCAAACACAATAACACGATTTGGTTTAATTAAATCTAAGCTAACAGGCAGTGATTGAGCCCCACATTTGACTCAAATCAAATTAGCCGTGCCTTCAAACAATGTAGGAGCTCCATGACTGTGGTATGAAGAGGTTGTGTAGGTCTCTGGAACTGGTTTGGATTGATCTGTCCAGAGTAAACCATCCTCTGCTCAAGGTGCAATCAATTTAAGGAGCAGTCCATTGAAATGGTGACAATGTGGCATTCTTTCACTTATATTTTTAAGATTGATAATGCATTGCATTTCACATCTTATTTTAAAACATCCAGTTTATTTAACTTTAAGTAAAGTTTTCAAAGAAACTTAAGTTGACCTGAGACAGGTATAGCTACTGGGCTCTACTTGTCTTCAACCAGACTTCAGTTAGGACCCCAAGGCTGTAAGGAGACAAAGGTGAAACACACACACACACACACACACACACACACACACACACACACACACACACACGTCAGGCGCCTTGGTGCCATGGAGGTAGGGCTGGGTGATTACTGATAGAGAAAATTTTCAGGTTGATCACGGTGATCAGCTGTGAGCCTCTTCCTCGATCAAACATGGCAGAAATGTGCGCGACAACAGCCATCAGGATCCACCTTCTCCTGCTCCACTTCTGTTTATAAGTTGCTAAGGAAAGGCAGATGGAATCGCATAATTAACCAAAATAATCCAGTATAAAATGCTGAATCTCAGAGTTTGCTTATTTGGGTGAGTTTCTGAGGTATTTTGGCTGCTGTTGCTTCCTGTACCTGTGTTACCTGCTAACAGGYACGTGAGGTGTTCCCTTCCAACACAGAGAGAGAGAGAGAGATGGAAAAAGAGAAGTGAGCAGTGATGCACATCTCGCTAAAATAAAAACGTCCTCCAAAAATAAGAAGCAGTCNCACACACACACACACACACACACACACAGAGGGAGAGCAGTTTTGACAGTGTCTTGCTTTACCTCCCCTCAGCACTTTTCCAACCCCTCTGGCTGAATTTTGCAATGTGACTTTTCACYCACTTTAAATGTCAAAACTTTCAGACAAAATCCAAAACTCTCTCTGCTTAAAAAAAAAATTTCAAGTTGGCCAACAAAGTTTGCAGATGGGGTAAGCTGGTGGTCCTCTCGAAGGAAGTGAACTGAGGTTGGTATTTGTACGTAAACATAAATTGCTGTGCGTAAATAATTTGTAACATTTTCAATAAGTCAAATCATTTCAAACTTGTAAGCTACATTTTGTTCTGTGAGAATACAATTTAAAATTTACAACTTGAAGAACGTTTAAATACAACGTTCAAGTTTGTGCTTTTGTTTTATTATGTATGAACATGACTGGAAGTGTGTGGTTGAGAAAACAAATGTCTTACAACCAAGATCAGAGGGTCACAGGTTTGTCAATATAGCACAGGAGGCATCGATACCACTGGCTGTGCATGCACCAGTTTCTAAAAGAAAATTCTTCTACATGTTTATTCACAAGCTACTGAAATAAAATAAATGTATATTCTAACAGTTTCTTTCTCCTTCTGTGTGTCTCGGGTGTGTGCGAGTTTTCAGAGCAGGAGCGGCGGGGCCTTCGTGGTCCTTCAGTCACTCGTTTCCTCTTGCTTGACTGCTTTGCTCAGTCAAGCTGAAAGCTGCTCCGTTGTCAGGTTGGAGTGTGCTAATTAGGCTCCAGTTTAATTTTCCAGGATGCTCTGCTGCCCTTTAAATGGCCATTTCAAATTCAAAGTGATAGTAATTGTACCGTGGCATGCAGATCTTGTAATCACCCTGGGATTTTTTTTTCGTCTTCCTCTTTTTATTTWTTTATTTTTTCATTTTCTCAGTAGCATTCCATTTCTGTTTCTTTCATGTTGCTTCGTTTTTACGAGGCTTTTTGTTTATACTGTATTCCTGCAGAGATCAATCCGCTGCTATCTACCAAATAAATGTTGATTACAGAAATGTGGTTTAAACCATAAAGCAAAAACATGCATTAAAAAAGCACACACTAATGTAAAAAATAATGTAAATTATAATAACCCTGCTGTTTAACTTGAGGAAGTGTGGTGGAACAGCAGTAAGAAGGTTGCAGCATTGAATCTTGCTTTTCATGTTCTCCCTGTGCACATTGTTTTTTTTCCAAGTACTCTGGTTTTCTCCCAGAAACCAAAAACATGCACGGTCGAGTTATTGGTAACTCAAAATTTCCCCGTGGTGTGAGTGAGAGTACAGATTGTTGTTTGACTCATTTGTCTCTCTGTGGTCCTGTGATGGACTTGTGCCTTGTCGTGGTCACCTGGTCCTGGTGCCCTGCCTCTTGCAGAGTGACTGCTGGGGACAGGCACCAGCTCACCCAAAAAGGAAAAAGCCTGTAAAGAATACGAATTAATGGACAGATGCTTGTCTTTGTCTTCACATGTTTAATTAATGCCCAGAAGCCACTTGGCCACAATTTGCTACATGAAAAATAAATTTCAACTTTTAAACTTGACATGCAAATATGCAAAATTAAAAAAAGGCAAAAATCAAAAACTAGTTGAACAGTGTATTTAATGTGATTAATTTAATGTTTTTTTGTTTGTTTGTTTTTTTGGATACCATTCCTGTCTAACTGACCCATATTATACTGGTTGATGAGGAGGCCAGCTGGAAATTTGGAACAAAGAGAAGAGAAAAAACATCAGTTTGATCGCCTTTTTACAAGAGTAATTGGGGTTAATGGAAAACACTTTGTCAGAGGAAATTACTACATTTGTTCAAACTCAGTAAAATATCAGTGATAGGCATTTCTTAAAATAAAAATAAAAAATAATCAATGGCACAATACCTGAAGTTACAACACTTGTTTTAGCCCTGTAAAACCTCATTTGTCTTTCAATTATGGCTTTAAAACAATCTTAAGTGTTCAATGATTGACCACTTTTTAGAATAATTTGAACCCAAAAGACAATTTTTCTTTGTTATTTATTTAAAAAGGCAATGAGAAACAACGAACCACAAACAAATCCATCAAAATTCCTGATTATTAATTGATTGCAGTGGTTTCCTTTTCATTAAAAGCGGAAACACCCACATCGTTTGATGCTATTTACTCTTGTCCAGGACTTGCTTCGCTTTTGTCAGGTGAGGTTTTATTTCTTCTTGAAAGAGATTCCTTGAAGTGACTTGGGTGTCAGGTTTGTGACGCTTCCTCTTTTCAATTGTCTTTGCACTCTGCAGAGATGTGAGGATGGGTAGCTCCTCAACCGTCACAATATTGATACTGTACGATGGCTGCCAAGGCACGAGCCCCTACAACTAATCTGTCCTGACAGACCATGCAGCACATGAATGATAGCAGGTGTGACATCCCAAATAAAGAGAGAAATCAAATAAACAGGGGGAAGAATGCCTGAATAAAATGGAAGGAAGAAATTTTGGGGACTTTATTTGATTTACCAGTAATGCCTTTTTCTATAATTTTTAGCAAAAATGGAAAGAATATTTTCCTGTCTCTGATCCAACATCACCTTTTCTATGTTCTGAGCCAGAAGAGATGGTTAATGGGACAGTGTCCCGGGCAATTCACTGTGCCACTGACAGCCATGGATTTATTTTCTGTCTAGTGTGCAGAAGGAGACACATGACAAGACTTTTAAGACTGAAGAACAATGGCAAACAATAGACTCCTTCAAAGACACCTTGGAGACACCGATTCATCAGTCAGACAAGAAGCCTTTGGGCAGGTGTCTGACCACAATGGGTCACTCACAGACCWCCGCATACACACGCAGGCCCATATATACACACACACACACGAGGCGACAAACAAAAGACATATAGGAAGAAAACACTCATGCTGGCTAAATCAACTTCTTGCTTTCACTGTGATGCTGTAAGATAAATGAGTCTTGGGTGGCACCTTTGTCCCAAAGTGCAATGAGCCCAGAAGCTTTTGTTAAGCCGTGGATCTCAGTTACAACTTAGCCAATAGCATCGTTGTGTTCAGAGTTAGGCACAAGTAATTAAACTTTGTGTAAACTGTCCCATTAAATGTTAAATGGATAATGGATCATTTTAATCTCCCCATTGTTCCAGTAGATGCTGATACATCTTGTAACAAAGTCTAAAATATGATGTTAAAAAATCAGGTTTGTGACACATTAATGAAAATCCTTATCTGGTTCGTCTATAATGAAAATATTGGGTAAATTACAATTTACATGGATTTAAAATTAAAGCAGTAGATTATAAAATTTACATGCTAAAAATATAATTGCTTCTACTCCGATAAAGTCAAGCACAGGTGGAGAATGACTARAAACCAGCAACACAGTCTAGACTTTTCTCTTGTCCCTTTTTTATTTTGTTGTTTGCATGGTGAAGGCCCAAATGATGGGTGATTGTACATTAAAGCAGGTGAGTAAACACGGAGCAGAATCACATCCGAGTGCTGTCAGAGCTTGATATGACAATAAGTGGTTTGCGTGGTCGCACTGTGTGTGTGTGTGTGTGTGTGTGTGTGTGTGTGTGTGTGTGTGTGTGTGTGTGTGTGTGTGTGTGTGTGTGTGTGTGTGAACTGGGA
>NW_013952675.1:562123-566857 GCF_001266775.1 Austrofundulus limnaeus | reverse complement strand
GTGTGTGTGTGTGTGTGTGTGTGTGTGTGTGTGTGTGTGTGTGTAAGACTATTGTGGAGCCGTGTAGAGCTGGGTGCGAGTGACAAGGTGAGAAGGGGGAACAAATGCCTGATCAGAAACCATTTCAGTTTCAGTCAGCTATGAAAATCAAGGCAGCCCTGTATATCCCTGTGAACGGCTATAGCGTGAAACGTGTTTTTGAATAATTTTCCGTGAACTTGGGAAGTAAAAATGAACTTATTCATGGTTTTCAAAAGTTGTGAACCTCTGTGTTGATGTCCAAAAATTATTAATGTTTTTAGTGAAACTTTTATGTGCTTGTATCGCACGCATGAACCCAAAGTACAACCTTAGGTTTCATTATTAGTGGCCAAACCGTCTACTCCCCCTGTCCTCCCACAGGAAAGGCTCTTGAAATTGTTCATATACCGAAAGGAAGAAGTTGAAGGCCAGGACATTATTTTTTTCTCTTTTTTTCCTGTCAGATTTGCAAAGATTATTCCCATCATGATCCTATTAGCCACGAGGAGAAATGTGACCGCTTAAGATGGATTTATGGAAAAATAGTCATCWTCACAAGAAACGCCGGTCAGTGGATGAATCCATCCACGGAAACTTATTCCCTCTGCACATTAAACCCAAGAAGCCACATTTGTGTTCTCAATGCCAAGTCTGAAAGTTGAAATCCCAGACCACATGCACCACTTTAGGTTCTCAGCAGGCTCTTTTCATGAAACTTTGAACCTGTAGATGGGGAGCTGATTTAGCTGAGGATTAATCCGCCCAGCACCTGCAATCAATGTCAACTTCCTGGCTATTGCAGACCCTCATAGCAACTTCTTACACGTATAGACATAYGGACACAACAACTAAAAAATATCTATAACTGTCATCAACTTGTTTTCTGCATTTTAGATATATTTGTAAAAATTGCACAGTTAWACGTTCAATGAAATCAGCATGCAACTTGTAAGATACTGTCTCATCCGCATTACATTGGTTCATRAATAGATTCATTCCCATGCACTCATCTTAATGAGTGAGGCTTACCTTCCTCTGCCCTTCCACAGTTTATTTTCCTCAGGTCAAAGCCCGAGCTCAAGGACCCCATGGCTGGCGCCATATGTGAGCGAAGCAGGGGGGCGGTTCATTGGAAGCCTGCTGGCTATGCCACTGAGCTCAGGTAGGTTCCCCGAGCCGGATCCCCCCCACGCGGGCACCCAGGGGAGAGGAGGTGTTAAAAACCTGAAGGGCCTTTGCAAGGTCCCCCCCCCGCACCCAAGCACGCAACCATCTGCTGCCCTCCCCCGCCCAGCTGGCCACCTTTGATCCCACCAAATTTGARCTAAAATGAGGATGATGACTGAGGTCTTCCAGTTTGCTCCGGAGGAAAAAAAGGGGGGGAAGGAGGGAGAAGAGGAAGAGCAGAGGTTCAGGGACTCGATGAAGACAGAAACTTGGTRATAACAATTAGAGACAACACGGTGCATGCTTGTAATGGAGAGGTGTTTCAGGGTGGGAAAAGGCTGCAATTTATTAAAAACACAAAGGTGGATTAACTTTCAGATTATCCATAAAGTCTTTACATTTCAGAGCCAAAGTGTTAAGGTCAGAAACAATACAGAATGGCTTCCTGACAGTGGCCAATCCTGCACACTGAATAATGACAAAATAAAAGGTGGATTGTCCAATAAGACATCAAAACAGGTGGAATCCTACTATTTGTCTCCGTTAGTAGCAAAGGCCACTCTGAGACTAGGGCGATGTAATTGCAACTTTCTCATCCCCCTAATTAAAACATGTCTCTCAGACAGATGTAAACGGTGACTCGGGGTCAATTAAAATTGATATCAAAATGATCAAAATTGCTCTCTCGCGTGAAAACATATGGATCGGTGCCAAATGGTTTATAGTCTGTGATTAAAGGAGGATCCTGAGCTGAACGACCAACTCCACGACGWATCAGCGAGGGAGCTCCCAATCAGCAGTTTGCTGCAGCGCCCAAATTGATTCCRCCGAAAATATCATGTGAATAATTAAACGCATTGATTAAACAGTGAGATAATATTTAATTAAGGAGGCTCATTAGAATTCCTGGTGCGCCGTCATTAATGGGTCATTAACACAATTAATTGATTCAGTACCCTCTAACAACGAAAAAGGAATTCAATCCGTAATGAGTGCAACATTTTTAAAAGAAGTTAATCCTGTTTTTTGCGAAAGTCTTACCTTTGCGACCTACAAATATGGTAAAACTTGCTGAAGCTTTTGTCAAGGATGCAGCTACAGAGGTCAAACCAGAAAAAAAAGATTTGTTTTACCCAGTAAGACTAGTTTAAAGAAACATRAGCAAGTCTAAGAAAATATTGAACTTTTTTGATTTATTTTAYGATGCAAAAATAATTTTAATGAAATAAGTTCCAAAAATCCAACTTTTAAGTTGAACTACATGATATTTAACTGTAAAAACAATTTGTTTTATTTAGTCTGTTTTTTATGACATCAGAAAGTGCAAAGGTCTGCTGAATTACGCATTCATATTGCAAAATCTGTGCCATAAAATATTTTGGCGAGGCTTGATCCACCTTCTTCAGAGGGAAGAAGACATAGCAGAGAAGTGACAGCTATGGCAGCCGTGTGTGTGATCAGCAGCGAGCTCCCCCGGTGAGATTCCTCACCCCTGTAGCGTGAACAATCCTCAGACGTGATCTGCCAGGCTAACCAGCTCGCATAAATAAAATCGGTTATCTTCGTATCCTTATGCCTTCCCGTCCACACTTGGGCTGCATTTAATCACGCCGGGGTCGTTTTTTTTTTTTTTTTTTTTGCTGCTGGAATAATCAGAGAGCCTCTGTGTGTCCTGGTCAAATGTATTAATCCTGCCTTCCGATGGCTGGCCTTATCAGCTCCCAAAGCCCCCCTCTCATGGGATCTGGGCTGCTGTCTCAGCTCCCTCTAATCTGCCCTGAGAAATTGTTAACAGGATGTAAATGCGTCCAGGGATGATATATGGCTTCTTGTATAACATACATGTTATTGTTAAGCGCTTTGCATGCAGCCTCTGAGATTATGCACACAGAGAATTGGAGAGATGGTATTGATTGATGGAATAACAAATGTCAAATATCGTTTTAGATGCAAATGATCAGACGAGGTTATAGTACAATTCTTATTTTTTCTTATTTTATTTTTGCAGCTTATAAATATAGACCAATATGAAATAATGGAATAAATGTGAGGTTTAGCTATTTATGCAATATAAGTTAGTGGAATTTAGAAAGATAGATCCTGACATTAGGATTATACGAGAAACACGCATCATTGTGGCATGATGACAGTTTAGATTTCTTTAAAGTGACCAAGGTGAAGAAAACCTCACATGAATAATGTTTCCTTTTCCAAGCCATCTTGAGATGTCGTRTGAAATGAGTGTTTGTGACACTGAGAGATCTTTGTTTTCACCAGTCACCTATCCACAAATGCATCTTAGGCTGAGATTTTTTCTGACAAGAATCCCATCTTGTCAGTTTCAGTCAGAGCCCGGTTTGAGTCAAAGTCAACTTTAGCTCACAATCTGAGGGATTTCTATTTTGATGTACACTGTTTCATCTTTATTCTGTCAGCGTGAATGTCGCTGATAAGCATCGAAAATGTTCACACAAAGCTGTCACCAACTGCATTTTGAAAACTTTCACAAAGTATATGTGTATGCTGTCAACTAAAGGCATTGTGTTAAATCATATCAGTGGTTTTAGTTAGTGTATGTATGCATTCAGAAATACAAAAAAAATCAACAAGGAATCGTTTAGCTTGTAAACAGAAGTAAGTCATTAATCTGCATCACGGAATTCTGATTTTTTTTTTCTGATTTGCTGTCTTTAACTTTTCTTTGTTCTGCAGGGTGCAGATCAGAGAAAGTCTTTGTTGTCACTTCCTGTCAGGGTTTGTTAAGACTCAGCATCAGTTCCAACAAACAGGAAGCTCACAGATTTTTCTGTATCACAGTAATTAGACACCCCACTCCTTTCTCTACTTCTAATGGGATGCAAACCAACTCAAAGTACTGTCTCCCATGATTAAAGACGCCTCGTTATCTGTGGCTACTCTGCAGTGAATACAAGCCCCTGCTGAGACACGGGCAAAATTTAAAATATGTCACTGAAACACAGAAGAAAGTCTGTTATTTTTCAGTTCACACCCATTTATAAATATACAAATGTCTTATGTACCGAATTTCATTTCATCAGGGCTTATCATATTTCAGTATTTTTAATTTGATTTAATCAAAAATAATTTGTTTTAATGTTAAATTAAGAGAAAACTAGATGACTAGTCACGTTTCATGGGCCAAAAGTCTAAAACTCAAACTAACTTAACTGTTTTATATCCTAAGACAAACATAGGCAATAATGTAATCACCCATGTCCACGTGGGAATCTGTTCATTTGTTTATCTCTTAATAAAATAATATACGAGTCATTGGTTTTAATGAAACCCTCAGCTAGAAGTCACTGGATAAATATTATTGATTAAAAATGGTCTCCACAGCTTCTGATTTTAGCAAACAAAAAGTAGGTTCTAACTCAGTCAGTTTTAATGATTTTGAACTCAAATATTTGGTGTGTGTGTGGTGAGAGTCGTCCACATTAAATATTATGAAAGCTAACAGATTTTACAAGATTTTTGCTCAAAATTTTGTCATTCTAGAAAGGAAAAAAATAATCATTTCATTAA
>NW_013952675.1:558913-562018 GCF_001266775.1 Austrofundulus limnaeus | reverse complement strand
ATCTCTTTAGCATCAAGTCAAATGCAATGACATTCCAAGCATATAATGCACTACAGGGGTACCCTGACAGTATCCAGCAGCAGTGTGTCTGAGAAACCAGACAGAACGTGGCAGAACAACAGGCACTTACTGCCACACCTAAAGGGTCTCCACTGAGACACAAAGGCTTGAAAACAGTTGAGCAATACATTTGTCCGGCAAATATAATTACCAAAATTCATGGTGTTGGGTGGATCTGCATGGTGGCAACCACTAATGGAAATGTTACAAATGAAGCCCCCTTAAATAATGGAAAACTTCTGACCGCGCTCAGCAAGACAGTGGCAAAATGTGCACACTTCTCAAGTGAACTGATTAGGTTGAGGGACTTGGCTGGAGGACAGAAATTGCAGCGCTTCCCTAGGGAATAAATTTGCACCTGCTCTGTCTACAACAACGGCCCCAACTGCCTTTACACCATGCGCCGGACTTAATTATAAAAAAAACATGGTTAATTTGCACACTTTGCTTCAAAATTGGAATCCAGTTCACCACTGAGTCTGTTAATTTACACAGGAAGCTGCYGACTGAGAGAGGACGGGACGGAGATGAGTTTGACAGCAGACCAGACAAAGAGCGGACACGGTGAAAACGTCCACATGCCGAGTCGGGGTGTCTCACTCACTTCCCCTATCTCTGTTGTCAYGCAGTGTTCAGTGAGGGAAAAACTAACTTTGATTTAACATGCCGGAGGAGTAATCCCAACTGCTTCGTAGTGYGGGATAATCTCCATAAAGTGAAATCACAGAGGGGTGGTTAGCTGTAAAAGGAGTCTTTTATGACAGGTGACCCGACTGATGATTCCATGAGAAAATGTATGTTGCTAAAAAGGTGGTTGAATGGTGACAGTTTTCATATTAAGCGGACTTATCTGAAGCAAAAAAAGCATTAAAAGCGGCAAGTACATCGACCGATACCATCACAAATTGACCTGCCAATCACCTCTCTCTGGCTTCAAAGGTACAGATAAGGTATTTAAGGTCATTGAAAGCAGATTCCCGTCTGTTGGCCTTTCTCCTTACTATTATCACAGCCGTGTTTTGCTCCCAACAAGAAAGCGCCTCAGTCTCTCTTGCAACATGAAAGAGATCTTGGATAATTCACCCAGGCGCAAAAACTTAGACTATTTCACAGCTGGGATTTTACAAACTGAAATGGGCCTTTAATACTTCCTCCATGTCTGAGGGCTCAGCAGCGGTGGGGTCGYGGGGTGGATCTTCCCGAGGCTTATGAGGTAATCTCATTGATATTTATTCATCTAATGATGACGAAGAATGTAAACTAATAGCTGCGTTCATTCCAGGATGACCCCAATGAATCTCTCATATTAAAGTAGAGAATTGTACATAAAAGAAGCTCCAAATCCTTAAGTCTGACACAGCTTAAGCTCCAAGGCAAACCAATCCCAGCAAGGTATTAAAGTTAGCAAATGGTAGATAATACCACRAGATTCAAAAATGTATGTCCAGCAATGATCCGGTAAGGGTGAATTTAAGCTCCTGGAAAATTGGATGTAAGTAAGGCTCAAATAAAGACTCTAATTTTTCAAACTAAAACTTATTTTCCCATCCTCAGTGGCCCTCTTTTGATGAGTCTCAAAAGGAATATGGAAACAGACTAATAACAAATTTCGTCTTCAAATAACGTAGTTCGTGCACAATAATTACAAAGCCCAGTTTTAATASGATGTAGAGAATGAAGAGACGGCGATAGTGGGGCTTGAGTTGTTTATGGGAGACAGAGACGGCAGAGGGAGGCTGGAGACAGAAAGTCGAGGGCAGGGAGAGTGTTACTTTTTGGAAGGGATCACTCCTCACGTCGAGCTGGAGCTGTCGTACCTGTCGTTGAGCTGCTGACAGGCGGTTTGTTTGAATGGAAGGGTCACGCAAGGAGCAAAGGAAGTGAAAGAATGCTAAGGACACTCAAAGTTACTGATAGCAAGAGGGATCGGGCGGCAAAGCTGACACTGTGATTTATTGACTCCTTAGGGGGTCATCTTGACCTAAATTTAAGGTTGTTAGAATAACTATGGATGGCACGGTGGAGCAGTGGTCAGTGATGGAAGCAAAAAATTGATAAACAAAATGGAAGGATGGATGGATGGATAAATATATCTAAACATTATGGAAGTTTCTGTACCATTTACTTTTCACAAACTGTAGAGTTCAACATGTTTATTTTTTTAACTTAGTAAAAATAAAAGATAATTTTAAATAACTAAAAACGGATTTCAGAGATCCTTACATGAATCAAAGCAGCAGTTAAAGCTCTCCCTCTCCCTTCATCTGAAGTCTACTGCTCTTTAGCTGTTGTTTTTCTTTTGTTTACTTAACATTCACAGGCGTCCATGCTGTCATCACCTGTGAAATGACTAAGCTTTGAGCATAAAGCTCTAATGAGAAGGCAAACAAAAGGTACTCGTTTTGGTATTGCATCATTAAACAAAGATACAGTATGAACCAAATCCCCGCAGCTATCCAAACATGTAGCTTTTCATATTGCCTCTTGTTGCTGGCCGTTGGGCCTGCATGGCCCTGAGGACAGCTGTTGACACTGTTACTATTGCATTTCCTGTTAAGTCTACCAGCTGCCTCTCCTCTATTCTCCGTGGCCCCCCTGGAAGGGCAGGTCAAACAAGTATCACCAGCCGCCTCGAYGACAGACAGCTTCTTTCTGCCTCTGGCTGTTACAGTATCACCAGGCTGTTATGGCACAAAGAAAACCAGTGAGCGTAGAGACCACAATAGCCTCCCAGACCCACCTCACCGAGCCCTCTCTCCTATTAACACACACTTTCTGTGTTGCAGGTTGAAACTATAACTGGATAAGGGCTTAAAAAGTATGAACCGCAAGTGCAATGATAACATGGCTGCAGCTGAGCGAATGCCGACATTAAAGCTGAGCAACAATTAAGTTGCAGCTGAACACACAGCAGTTCATTTAAACAAAAACATCAGTCAACATGGAACTGGTTGAAAATAAATCTTTGTCTGCTGAAACAACAATTCAGCATAAATAAAAAGCATACACAGTCAGAATACAATTTTTAACTAATTATGTATGTAT
>NW_013952675.1:555841-557730 GCF_001266775.1 Austrofundulus limnaeus | reverse complement strand
CACTAGTCCTCTGCCTCCTTCCTTACGGCTTGTGTACAGTCTCAGGGTGCTGGATTTGGGGTGGAACCCTCCATGCATTGTTAGTAGCTTCCGAGTCTTAACATCCGTGGCCACGGATATATCTTAAGTTAAAAAAAGGAAAAGACAAAAGAAAAAATCAACAATCTAAAGCCTCTGATGCCTGCAGCAATTTGAGTTAGAAGCTGTAGYACCACAAAATTGCAAAATAAAGAATGAAGTATTCAACTAATTAGTTTATATACATAAAAAAGACAGTGGTTGTCTTGTGATGTAAATATGTTCTCATCACATGTATATCCTCAAAAAATATAAAAAAGCCAAAACAATGAGTTTCTTATTCACAAGCGAGCCAAATTTTTTTCACACTGCACAACTGCTAATGGAATCTGACCATTCTGATCGAGAGAGGGGCTTTCAAGAGTGGACCATGAAAGAGTTGTTGTTGTTATTGAAGGTGGCAGTGTTCTCTTCTGGGGCTGGGTGGAAGGGAGTGGAAGTGGGTGGGGGTGAGGGGGGGGCGGTGTTGTTGAGAAGGTGTCGGATGATTGAAGCAGTGATTGGAGATAGCAAGATAAGCAGGATATGGGCAGAGATAAAACGCAAGTTACTGCGTTTAAAGTGGGCTGTGATCAGCCATTGCAGTGAGGGAAAGCAATGACAGGTGTATCGTCGATGGAGTTCGCTGGGAGGAAAAACAAGAATGGGTGACTCCTCTGGAGCTCTGCGGCTAAAATTAGAATATTTTAGAAGACATGAACAATGGGCTGTTAGATCGCTGAATAAACATTTATAAAAGTGTTTTTATTCCAAGTGATAATGACCCTCTGTGTTTGTGCATTTTCACTACAAGTGAGGAAAATATAGCTTTAACAAGATAAAGAAGCCACTCTGTCTTGCTTGGGAAGGATAAAAATGAGGCAAAGGGAAAAACTATAAGATGAGGCCAGCCGTGAGTTAAGAGAGGTGCAGGACGCTGCGTTTATTGCGGACGTCACAGACTTGCTTTCTCAGCATTTCATGTTCCTGGCCAAAGTCCCGGACACAAACCCCGCCTGTAACATTCAATAAATATAATAAACATCCTTGTGAAACAAATTGTTCATAAGCTACGTGTTTAATTTTTCAGGTCTCCTTGAACCATATATTTCCTTATTAGTTTGGAGACATTTGCTTGGCTTGAGTGGATGGATGACGCTGTCAGGGCCCTGGCATTATGGCGGCTCTGTGTGAGTGATTTCTACCAAGAAAAGCCTATTAGGCCTGACAGGGGGATGATGATATTAGGCCATCATCATTCAGGAGACACCGCCCCCACCAACCCCACTACATCCTCATCCATCAGACAGCCCAAAACACCCAGCCATGCTCCCCCCTTTTCTTGCTCCCTCCCAGTATACTCCCCCACATTTCCTTCCTCTACAGACCTTTATTTTTATTTTTTTTATTATTATTTTTTGCTCTCACAGTCTTCTCCTCACTTTCTCTTGTTTATTTTTATTGGTTTGTATACTCCCATTATAGTTCAGCTCATCACTTTTCCTTTTCTCTGCTCCTCTCTGATGGCAAACACAAAGACAAATTCCGCCCTTTTCTTAGCCCATGAAACATTTAACATTTCATTCCAGTTCTTGGCAGACGCAAGTAAAAAATGACCTAATGAATCTTACTTATTGTCTACCCTGAGTGCAATCATGAGCTAAATATGAGATCCCTGTCTCTTGGCCTGCATCCATTGTCTTCCTGGCCTTCCCTGCTTTTACTCATTCAGTGAGAATTGAGGTTTTTTTTATGTTTTTAAAAAGTGCAAGCCACAACAGCTAATCACCATTTTCACAACATGTGAGATTTTCTTTTGTACTCTGTCAGAA
>NW_013952675.1:551168-554978 GCF_001266775.1 Austrofundulus limnaeus | reverse complement strand
CCTAGCAGCATAACATTTATTAGGAATAAAGACTTCTGAGTTCTGGTGCATTTGTGCGTGCGGGGTTCATTATCTTACTGCTATGCGATATCTAGTTTAACTCAGCGTTCAAACTTTTTGCTGTTTTTTTATTTTACTAAATGTTAAATTAAATGTTAAGTGTTATTTGTAGGTCTTTTTTGTTAAATCCTGAATCTTAAAGCCTGAATCTAAATGTAAAAAATTTATAATTAAACGTTGCATAAGTAAAGAGTTTTGGAATAAACACACAGTCTTTGTTGTTGGTGCAAGGCTTTGTTGTGACATTGTCATCCTGTGACAAAAGCAAACACTATCCACCTCAAGTTTTCACACCTGCAGATTGTTTTCCTCGTCAAGCACCTGTTTTAAAATCTGAGCTGGGATATCGTTCAATGCTTGCAATCTACTAAGGTGAATGTTGGATCCTATTGTCTCTAGTGTTTGCTTTCTTTAGTTTCTAGTATTTCTTCCTTGTGGCTCTTCTGTGTGGATCTTCTTTTGTTTTATTCCTGTGATGTTTGGATTTTGGACCTTCTCAGYAAAACCACTCACCTTTGTAGTGTATACACCTGCCTGCTCGCTTTTCACCAACTTTCTCCTTTTTCTTGTTGTTGCCTCTCCTCCATGGGCTCCTGGACACCTCCTCCCCTTTCTGGAACAAAGGAAGAGGGGGGGRAAAAAAAGCAAAGTTACAGTTTTCATAAAACATGCCAACATGAAAAATGTTTTTCCTTCTGGGCTACTAGTGCACTATGGCAGAGAAATGGGGAGTGCAAATATTTTTTTTTACAATATTTTCTTTTTCTGAGGCAGTGGATTCTTATTTTATGATGAACACAAATGAAAACACGKTTCTGTGTATGTTAAAGCATCTGTCAGGATATCACATTTAAAATCAGAACACTGAAACAAATAAAAACTGTCTCAACTCACAATCAGTTAAGTATTTAAACTGAGCTTTAAACTACAGAATTGAATGTTGGTGTAGTTTAATGCATGGATAACAGACTGGTTGTGTCCCTCAGTGAACAACAATGAGGCAGTCAATGTAGAACTTTTGCACCAAGGCTGTCACTTGATATTTTGTGTCCATATTAAAATTCAACTTTTAAAATCTTCCAAAATACAGTTTGACTCAAATTATCAGTAAAGTAGGTAGAACTCGACAGCAGAAGAAGACATCTGGGTTTAAAACAGTTCATCAGGTGTGTTGTGGCCACAAAACTACAACTCCAGAATGTGGTTTACTGACTTACTCCAGATATACACTGCACGTGGCTCCGCTCTGCTCTGGTGCAAAGCACAGAGGTGGTATGGGAAAACAGTATATGTGCAGGAAATGCAATATCGTGCAATAAACCCAGTGATAAATGTGGAACTCAGACCCGATTAATTAATTCTGTGGAAGATGGATTGGAAACAACAGTTGAAACTGCATCGCTGCTGTCTTTTTGTGATTCCATGTTTCAAAATAAAATCCACACATTTTGTGTGAATGCATATGCTGCACGCTGCCATCTGCTTCCCAAACAGAATGATACATATTGACAGCATGTTTGTGTAAATATACCCATATATTTATTTATATAGCTAAAATTTCGACAAAAAAAAAAAACATGTTTTTTGTGATTTATTTTGAAAATACAGATGTTGTGCTTATTCCTTTTCCTGCTGGTGTGGTGTGATCTTTGTAGATTAACACCGCACTTGCCCCGCCATCTGGCAAAAATAGTATTAAATCAAATTTTGGTGGATTGTCCTGCACATGCTGCTGCCCTGCGGATGCAGTGTAAATGCTCCCATTGATTAAAATGGGTGCATTTTTTCCTGCGGAGGTTGGAGCAGAGCGGATGCAGTGTAAATTGGGGATGAGTTTCCAATTTTAAAACTCTCATCCAAAATTATTGTCTTAATAGCTGAGATCAAATTTAAGTTATGAAATAAAGGACCATATTACGTGCAGACAATTTAACATTGTATTCTCAAATAAAATAGCTTAAAATTAGCTGTGTGTCACTATTTATTTTGTCTCTGTTCAGTGAGGATTTTCAGTTCTCCAAGGATTAAACAAACAACAAACAGAACATGTTCTCTTTAGAAATCCATCTGACCCTGAAGTCCATCTCTTTACAGCACCAGCCTTTTGTTGCAGACTGAACCTGAGTCCAGCCCATCTGACCCCAGCTTTGGTTCAGAGTGCTTGTAATCGGGGCCCCCGAGACCCAGTAGCCTGCAGGGCACAGATAAGTCGCATTGGTTGGAAAGCTCGGCCAGGCGTTGTCTTTATGCTTGTTTCACATGCTGATCAGAGCAGCTGAGGGCCAACTGTTGGCTTGTTGAAACCCTTTGACATAAATCATAGTAAATGGTGTCAACAAGCTACTAATGTCACTTTGTCTTTTACCAGAGAATGTTTTGAAGAGGTTGCCTTTATTCAGGGCTTCGATGGGAACTTCTAAATTTAGTGAATGTTAAATGTATTGGCCTAGTAGCTATAAAAACACATATTGTATTAAGGTGCATGGAAATAAATGTGCACTTCACAAAATTCTTTGTTCGAGTCTGCACCATTTTTTTCCTATTTTTATTTAAAAGAAACAGCTTCTGTGTTTGCTGAGCTCATTATGCACCACATATGCATACATTTAAAAAAAATATTAAAACATTCAACACAATTTCAGTCCATTTGAATGACGATTGTTAATAAACTGTCTTTTTATCCCCAGGGGAGCCTTATGCATGTTCAAACAGCATTCATGGTTTACTGCTTTCCATCATGTTGTCTTTGAAATTTTTCTAAACTTTCATTACAGCATGACAGGGTTGACTATGCAGATGCAGGTCAGTTGCTTTTTTAAGAAGCTCCTCCCAAAGAGTCGTTGTCTTTGTCAGTCATTCCTGGGGAAAATGACTGCACAGTAAATTTACAATCTGGCCATTAGTCAGTTGGATTCCTGATGTCTTCATTCGTTCTCATTGTCCCTCAGGCCATCACAAGGGATACACAAATGACTGACAGTTTCCTATAGGGTTTTTTTTTAAAACAATAGAAGTATATATATATATATATATATATATATATTGCATCAATCTGCCACATGCCCACATGATAAATAATTTGTCTCTGCAATGGCATCTTTTTACACTATTAGCTCAGGAAAAGTCCACAATAAAGCACAATAATTTGAACATACAGTATGTGCCACACCCTACTTCTAAATGCTTTGGTTTGCTATGAAATTAACCATTCATTATCATGTGGGTCTAGCCACCACCACACCCTCCCCCTCCCCCACAAAAAGGACTAAACTTACGTCGGCTAATCACTGTCAGCTCTAGTCCCAAATAGATTGGGGATTACCTCGGACATGAATATGTCAGTGTGATCAAAAATGACAGAGGCAGACTGTCGGAGGTGTAGAGCAGTGGCTTTCAAGGTTTTATGCAAAACATGATCTTTCTTCCTGGTTTCCCATTTAATACAGTATAGACATTAATTAAATGATCATTCTTGTGTAAATCACAGCAGCTGTTTGCAGTTGTCCACACACACGCTCTCTGAGCTCATATTCAGTGTGTGCTTTAAAACAAAAGCAAAACCTTTAAAAAATAAATTTTACGATGGTTGGTTATTATTTCAACAAATATTCATTGGTAAATTGGTGCTTTAGCACTTAGATGAAAGGATAAGCAATCAAGCAATGCAAACTACTTAATTTATTTAGTTTTGTGTAAAACAGGGATGACAGGTGGGTGAGGACTCGTTGTTAATCTTTATATATATATATA
>NW_013952675.1:549730-550711 GCF_001266775.1 Austrofundulus limnaeus | reverse complement strand
ATTTCTTGAAGAACTGTGTATTGCTTGACACATTGCATTACAAAGAACTCACCAAATGTCTTGTGTTAGGAATGTAAAATAGGCAATGGAGACAACTTTCAGCTAACACTGCATCAAATTTTAGCTCAATATCTGTTAAAATGCCTACATTATAGCATTTTTTGCTAGTTATGTTTATAGCTACAGACTGCTCTCTAGTATGAGTGATAAATGCAGGGGGCTTCCAATCCTCAGTACTTTCCCATATTACAGGGGCTAGCTCATCCATCCATCCATCCATCCATCCATCCATCCATCCATCTATCCATCCATCCATCCATCCATCCATCCATCCATCCATCATCCATCCATCCATCCATTATCCATCTATCCATCCATCCATCCATCCATCCATCCATCCATCCATTTTTTACATGCTTTTCCATGCAGGAAGCTGGTGCCCATCAACATCGGTCATTGTGCACAAGTCCATCACAGGGCCACACAGAGACAAACGTGACAGACAACATTCACACTCTCATTCACACCTAGGGACAATTTAGAATTGTCAATTAATCTGACATACATGTTCAGCATTTGTGGGAGGCAACCAGAATCAGGAAAATATCCATATGTGCACGCAGAGAGAATGCAAACTCTCTGCTTAACCACTGCTCAAAGTACAGGGGAGATCAGCAAAATTTACTTAAAATCAGAGAGCCTACCTTTAATTACTATCTGGCTATTAGCGTTCATCTTTCTCATGTTATTTTTTATTTATTTTGCCATAAATATATGACATTTGGCACGCTGTTTTGTTTTTCAAAGGTGCTAACAAACTTTCTTTTGTTGAGAAGTTCAGGTTGCATTATTACCATCTGCTCTCCCACTGTTGTCCTGTCGTGTACATTGACCCCGGTCAGAATTCTGTGACGCGGACCCAGGGACGCCAGTCCGTGTCACAGAATTCATTGCCCAGGACCCCCCCCCCCCCCCCCCCCC
>NW_013952675.1:542433-547683 GCF_001266775.1 Austrofundulus limnaeus | reverse complement strand
GAATAAGGACAACAGTCTAAAACCAATGTTCTCAAATAAAGATGAATGTTTTCATGAGGTTATAATCAGATATATTTTTAATCAAATATGAATTAAATAATTTTAATAATTATATAATAAAAATAAAATTAGGCAGTACAGTGGCGCAGTTGATGGACAACATATTGTCTCTAAGGAAGACGATAGCTAGATCAACATTCTAGGTTGTGTTTACATGTTCTCCTCATCCGAGTGGCTTTTCTCCAAGTACTTCAGTTTTCTCTCACAGACCAAAATAATATATATTATATGACATAAAAAGGCAAATAACTTAATAGTTTGGGATAACACATGTAGTTTGTAATTGTGCTTGTTTTAGTCTTTATTTCCAGTTTTGGGTTTTTATAATTACAGTTTTTCTTCACAAATTAAAAATCAACAAGCAAATAAAACTTTTAACATTCATAGAAGAGGTGATTGGCTTTAAAACTTCAAAAGCTTGTTCCTTGTAAATCTTTTTAAAATATGTATTTTGACATTTTTAAATAAAATGACACATCACAGCAACCATTTTTGAAAGGAAGTTTCCCCATCACATTTAAAACGCAATTCATTTTAAACCCCACATTTACCATACAATATTAGTTAATCCAGTGATGTTTCTCTGACTTAACAAATAAATTTATTCCACTTGACTTATAGAATACTCACATTAAGTGTTTTCCTGTGTAAGTAAAATTCTGTTTAACAACCCGTTAAAATACACCAGAGTGCAGAAAATGACATTTACTTCTTTCAAAGTTTTAAAGACAACTATGTGTACTCCATGTGTAAAGCTACAGAACAAGTTAGAAATGGACTGTTGCAGAAGTGCAGGTAGTTTTTGTTCTTGGGTTGTTGTTTTTTTTGTTTGTTTGTTTGTTTGTTTTGTTTTTCTCTGGACATCACCAAATCAGTAATAGTATCTGTAAAATTACACAATGAACATCTGTTGGCAAATCCATAGCTTTATATTGCCATTGTTTTCAAATTGTCATTTTTACAACCACATCATAAAATTTCTGCTATGGATATTAGTTTTGGTGTGCCACCCCTGGTTTTTCAGCCCCCAGGTTTTTGCGGCTCAGAGCGTGTGATTGGTTAGAACTTCGTGGGCGTGTGTTCCTGAGGAGCATGAGGACCAGCTCTGATCCGGCTCTTCAGCACTGAGGAGCTGAACCAGAGCTGGACCAGAGCAGATCTTCCTTCTGCGTGTTATTTTGTTTAAAATTATTATTATTTTGTCTGAAGCCAGTGGTTAAAAGAGCTAGAAGAGCAACTGGTTTGATCAAATTGCACGTGAGCATGCAGCTCCATCAGCACCATTAACCAAAAAGTTTAAAAATAAGTTTTTCCTACGCAGACTCTTCACCCAACCCAACACTGCTCATTGGATGAAAAAAAATCCAGCCATCTATATTGTTTTTTTATTTAATCATATGAGCTGTGGAGGGCAGAGGGAGGAATTGTGATAATTTATGGCCCTTTAGCCCGTTTATACTCGGTCAGGAAAAAGATGTCCGAATTGACGCAATCATCAACCTGCTGTCTCATGTGGTATTGAACTACAATCCAAGCTTTACATATGCATCCATATGACATGTATGTTTAAAAAACTGTGCATTGACCTTTTATCAAAATCCCTGTGTGTATGGGGGGTGTGTGAGTGTGTTTGTGTGCTTGATTTGCAGACACTGGATGTGTCAGTCCTCAGACAACCCCCCAGCTCTTTAGCTGGGCCTAATGCCCTTTTTACCTCCCCATTTTTTTTGGCCTATTCAAAACCTGTCACAACTATGAATTCCATTAAACCTTAAGGGTGCCGAGCATTCACCTGAAAGAAAAGAAAATTATATGGACATAGTTTCTGGGGATTTATGAACCCTGTAACTTTAAATGTGTTGTCTCTCGGCACCTGAAACTTGTTTTTTTTTTTTCCGAATTTAACTTTTTCTTAAACTGGGCAGAGGAGCTAAAATCCTGATCTGAGGTCACATATTAAATGAGTACAGAAACGAGGAGTCAGCAGAGCCTGCTGGAAGAGAAATGTCTCTGTGCGTGAATGTGCTGAATGAATGAATGTGGGTCATGATTTATCATGCCCAGAGAGCCCCTTTTCACCTGTCCTGCTGAGCCCTGATGGCTGCAGCCTTTATGCAAAAAAAAAAAAAAGGAAAACGAACGCCCGATTTTCATTTTGCTGCTCCCATCACAGCACTTTGCTGCAGCCAGAAAGCCAGACTCTGCATTCCTCAAAGTACTCTGAGTGCCACAAAATGACCAAGGGTTTCTGTTTKATTGAACTAAAAAAAATCACCTCCATGTGGAGAGCAAGTTATTATGCATCAAAGAACAGTTTAGATTATGAAGAAGGCAAAGAGTCATGATTAAAAACAAAGGGATGGCTCATTCAGAGCTCCATATACCTGGAGGGGGGTTGGTAAATTTAGCTGACTTGCACCACCATTCCGCAGGTATCTGTCATCAATCAGGATTCTAGCAATATATTAATACTTTCCCCACAGCTTACCATTTGTAAAGTTGAGTTTATGTGCAGTATAATTGGTGGCTACTGAAATCTTAATGCACCAATGGCCATTTGTGCACCATTAATCAAAAAGTTGTGCTCTAAAGAGACGAAACGTCGTGTGTGGCGAGGATTATGTATTGGTTTGAATGCGCGTTCTGTGCCGATCAATTTCTCCTTTCAGAAACTTGAGCAAGCTCCCACGCTTAGAGTGATCAGYGAGCGCCTTCCAACCTGCAAATTAGGCAGAAAAAGCTTGAAAGTCTGAACTAAAAATGACCCCTTTTAGTTTAAATAGTGGGGGGCGGGGGTGATCTCAAAGGCTCGACATGTGTGTGGGGGGGGTGTCCGTGACTAGCTCAACCTGCAGTTTGACACGCGCTTGTTGTTGCTGGAGGTGTTGGAGCAAACCCTGCAGCGGTAGTGTGTGGGTCCCTGCACGGGCAAGCGACCGCAACAAAAGCTCTCAGTCAACAAGCTGTTTAATATCCATTATTATGAAGTGAACACAAGGCCTTGGACAGGTAAAAACATCTCCATTGATCCGCTGATGGCGAAATAGAAATATTTTTCTCAGACCACTCGCCACCACAAAGTGGTCCCTTTCACAAAGACAGGGAGCAAACAACAGAGAGAGAGAGAGAGAGAGAGAGAGAGAGAGAGAGAGAGAGAGAGAGAAAAGAAATGCTAAGAGGTATATGGGAGGCCTGACATTCTGCTCCTTTGGTAAATAATAGCACCAGCAAGCTGGCCTATCCATAACCTCTGAAGCCGCTGTCTGCCAAGATAAAATGTTGGGCCTGTTTCTCCTGAGCCTTGGAAAAAGATCAACACGGCTGATGGAGTTTTATTTGTCTTTAATGTCACACTCAGTCTGGGCTCTCTGGAAAAACAATCTCGAGTAAACACTAATGACAAGAATGCTCTCAGACACTTCAAATTGGACGTTAAGCACAGAGCTGAAAAGCCATTGCACCCCAGTAGATCGCTAATCTGTTGAACCTCTGAAGTGGATAAGACCGTGATGAAAAAAACCTCGGGAGCTCTTCACAATACAGATTGATGATGCACAGGGCAGGACTTTGTACCTGCTCCCACAATCAAGAAAGAGGCAAATTTCACTTGTTTTTGCCTCACTCAGTCTGATATGTTTTTACTGAAATATACAGTATATTAAAAAAAATCTCTCATCTATGCTGCTTCTCAGTTGAAAATCATGAAATTGCATGTTTTACCAAAGTAATTGCACATTTTTATGTCCTGTTGACACCATTTCCTTGTCTGCTATCTTTTAACTGTGCTTTATTGTGACTCYTCTCTGGCAAATTGTGTATTAGATGCCTGCTTTTACGTTTAAATGGAGGCACATCCTTTTCTGTGAGCTCTTCATATGAGCGCTCTGTCAAAAGGAAAGGAGCTGAATGACACTTGGAATGCTGTTATTTCGTGAACTACTCCGCTTAAAGTGAAAGCAGAGGGCATCTCTTCCCAGCAGGAAGTGGACAGCTCTTCCCCCTGTAATGATGCATAACTAGGACACTTTCATTCACTCCTGCAAGCCTCATTGAGGACTGGGCCCTCAAACCTAACTATTATAGTCCAGCTAATGTCAGAGAGTCAGATGCATTTATTATTATATTTTGGTCTTGATTACCCTTCTTTACAAACACTCACCCCCTTCAGCCACGCCCACATTGTCATCCATTGCCCTCTGTCTACCAGAGCTGCCTTTCTGGTCAGGTTTCATCTTTAATTCAAGCCTGATTTTCAGTCCTGTTCAGGTGGCGTAAACAAGCACACCCATGCTATAATAAAAATTGTTGGCGTAACAAAGAATTCCAAGCAGTACAGGCCTACRTAAGGAAATTATCACTGCTAAATTAAAACCCTAAGCACAGGCTGGATGGTAATAATGTTGTAGATCTCWTGAGCAACAACAACCTGGGTGCTTAACTTTATTTATTTCTCTCTAGGCAGTGTATCAGACTGTTTTAGCRGCTGTAACAGCCTTGTAAAAAAAAGGTCTGTATTACAGTATTCATAAAACAGGTAATGCAGATTAGTGTCTGCTGAACCTTATGGATGAGCACAAATGTGTGTTACGGCTTCTGATTTTGCAGAGCACCCATATTATTAGCATGATGCACGATGGGAAAACAACAGCAATAATGATTCTCCTGGATTATTACGTGTTAAGATTTTCAAGCCACTTTCTTAGCTGTTTGTCAGGGGAGTCTCTGCTTTGTGGCGCAACATTAAAACCCCATTACCAGGGGTCTCATTTTAGTGCATAATAGGGTTCATATTTCAGAATACTTCTTTGTTTCCTCAACTGTTGATTGTTATTCATGCAATTCAATATATAATCTCCATATTTGTTGCAGAACCAACCCCGATGTGTATACCAAACTCTTGCTCGCTTCCCACCTTTCAAATCACAGCTTATTGCGATAGCATCAAGATTATTTTTACGTTTAAAGTTGCCCGAGCATCAGTAATGCCTCATTTGAACATCGTCAAATCACAGCACAGGAGGATTTGAAATGATATCAAATGTTCTGTTATGTCGCTCCATTTTTCTCCACTTTGATAAGTATAAAAATAATGTTCCTGCCTTTTCAAGTGTTTTTCATGAACACATACTTTCAAGTGCCTATTCGAGAACAATGTTCAAGCTGTTTAGTTGTGGTCACAGTAGGCAAAGG
>NW_013952675.1:538689-542309 GCF_001266775.1 Austrofundulus limnaeus | reverse complement strand
TTTTTTTTATGGGACAATAGTCGCATTTTGATGTACCACTAAAACACGCCTCTGCTGCACCTCTTTCAGCCGTGGCCCGCCTGAATTCAAGCCGATTATGGATAACAACCACATTACAGCACGATACATCAAAGAGCGAGCTTACCGCTCAGTGGGGAGCCACTCAGGCACATTTCAAAAAGCTACCCATTCAAGAGCTCTCACTGGAAGCATGTTATGCATTAAATGTGTCACAGGAAAGTGCCTTCTGAGCCATCTGATTACTGGCCTCAGCGGCGCTGCTGTGTAGCTGTGCTGGTCTCATTAAAAAAAGTAACAAAGAAATAATAAGAAGTGCCGAATGGGAGGAAGACACATAAAGAGACTCACAACTGAAAAACACGAACAAAGAAATATAAAAAATACAAATATTATTTTTTAAACTGGTTAAACAATCTTTATTTTAAGATATGAGATCTTTTATGTTTAATATTTTTAAGTCCCTTAATTTATGTCCAGACATGAATTCGTCTCAGCCATACATTTACCCACAGATTCTCCTCCGTTCCTGTGAAACATGATACTTTCAAATCAGTGCACAGTTTGTTGCACTAATAAGCAGGTGTTCCTCTCATGCAGGTGTAAGAACCGTCGGCTAGTAGGGTGTATTTATGTATTTGCATAGCTTCACACCTGTTAATGACTGTGCTTGTTTTGCCAATGAATTTCCATGTTCCTTTAATAAGACTTGGTGTCCTCCCACGGCTACTCTAATGACTGTTATCACACTACCTTCCAGAGCTGCGGTGGAGGAGTTTTAATAACCTGCATACCAAAGTGCGGCCGCCACGCGTGCACTTATAAATTCTCACTGATGATACATGCAAGGATGTGAGCGTAAAAACCAGCACATTCAGACATTAAACTCGAGAAGAAACTTTAACCAACGTATTGTAAGAAAAATATGCATTCAGTAAACTGAAGTCAAATTTAAAACCACCATTGTCAAATAAAATATTTTGTAGAAGGAATCAAACCATAAAACACCAGAATTCTGGAACTGAGTGAGGTTTATTGCCAACGGAGCTGACAGGAAACCACACTGGCAAAAAAAAAAACAGGAAGTTAATCAATTTATACATGGTTCTTCAATGCCTGCGTTCGCCCCCTACTGACCTACGGCTGAATCACAGGCATTCAGACAAAATTCTCACCTACTGTTTTCATAATGGCTGATTATGAGTTGTCAAATAATTCGGACATGTAACTGAACCTATTTCAATCAAAACATGATTAAACATTGTCAACATTATAAAAAGGAAAACCTAAAAATATAGTGTTGTGCTTTTAACATCAGTACTAACCACTAATAACTATAAATTTCTTCAGTATTATCATCAAAAACAGACATCTGAAGGGTTTCCTTGCTGCGTTTTCGGCCCGTGTTTGTCCTAAATTTCCAAACTCCGTTTCCCTTCTAGATTTCGATCCTGCTCTGTAAAAACCCAACACTCAGCCTGACACTGAATGATTTTTTTTAGCAGGCGAGAGCAGGTGAGAGCCTGCCAAACCTTTTGCCTAGACCCATCAACTTTCCTTGAGAGCTAAAAACATGCCAAGGCTGCCTCCGATAACAAGCAGAAGATGTGGAGAACCTCCTCTGGGCAAGARCAGAAATCTGTGTCTAGCTGAGGAATTCTTATCCTTCCCTCCAACTGCCCGTCAGCCTCGCGCGACTCAGCAACACCTGCAACTGTAGATATTTCCTCCGAGCACATTCTTCCATTACCGGGAGCTAAATTAAGAGTATTTAGTTGACTATTAAAACACCAGTGCCTTGGCGCCTCTGGCTGCCCTCTTTCTATTGGCTGCTTCTCATCAAAATGGCATAATTGCAGGAAAGCATCCTGCACTATCAACACGCCTAATTACTAAAGTGAAAGAGGTTCACGGAGCCACATTGGCCCAAATAAACCTGGGTAGCAGTGGAATAAATAACAGTTATCATTAACAGTCCAAGCTCGTTACATTACTGAGGGCAGAGTCTCTGCTGATAGAGCCTTATTAACAAAGAGAAATTAAGAGATTATAGCAGCAAACACTAATAACATTTTAATAAGGTTTTTAATTTAACAATTATTTGATGCTGCAATCATTAAAATAAAAAACAACCTCTTTTCAGTATAAGCTTGACTTGATCTAAAATGCTTAWTTGGAGCCGATGAGCTCTAATGCTTCACTCTGGAAAGGATTTCAATGTTTTATGTTTATTTCTGGTTTCCTAGCAAACTGCACATTAAATTGTTTTCAACATATTTGAACTTTTCTGGTTCTTYTGGGGATTCTTCTTCACAACTCTTCCTACCATGTGTGAATTTGAAGTTACATTGCCTTACATTTTACTTTGTCATTTTGTTCCGAGTGCAGCAAAGTGCAAAGCATGGAGGTGTATTCACCCCCTGCTCATGTGAGGGTTTTAACTACAGTGCTAATCGGCTCTTGGATTCCACCTTTGTCATCTGCCGTCCCCTAATATGCACTAACTGGATATATATTGTATGGGAATGTTCTCACTTTTTAACCTGCCTCTGAACCGTCAAATTTCTGCCCGCTCTTGATCCCCCTCCATTTTATACATTTTGGGTCCTTTAAAGCCCCTCAAAGCTTCTTAGTAACAGTCGGTCGATCAAAGCCACCACAGCCTTTTCTGAACTGAAGCACAAGTTTAAGATTGTCTTAAAGGGGACTTGGAGCACAAGAAAAATGGCACTGATTGCCACGGACTTGACTCGGTAAACCAAAATGCACCATTGTTTGGCTAAAACATGCCGCGCTGGAGTTTACAAGTGGTGATTTAGTTTATTATACTCAGAGGTTTGGCTGTTGGCCTTCATCCAAAATCTCACAGCGTTATGGAGAAAAGTGTGAACATGCTGCAGTGAAGTGAGCAACGGTGTCACAGTGCCACCTTAATGACAACTAGTTTAAAGAAAATATAGATTTTTAGCCCTGCACAGGTAATAACGTTAAGATACAAAGAATATGAAACTAAAATCATAAATATGTTGAGCCTTTTTTTCCCCCCAGAGACTACACTGCAGGTTGTTTTCAGCTTTGTGCTTGTAAGTGAGAGCACATGTGCAGTGTGTGTGTATTTGAAAAAGTGAGCATGCTGTATTTCTAAGATTTTTCCTGTATACTTGTGTGTGTGTGTGTGTGTGTGTGYAGTGAGGTATTATTTGGCAGTCTGGGTCAGAGGAGGGGCGAGGCATCAAAGATCACAAAAAGTGTATGACAGCTGACAATTTTGGGCTTTTGATTAAGATTTGTTGATATGACCAGTCCCTGGGTCTCTCCCAAGCTCACTCCAGGGATTCTCGGGAGCCCCGGCTTTACCTCAGACAGCACGAGCCATCAGTTGACAGAATGCGGCGCCTTCGCCTCATCGTCTGCCTCACCTCCCCGCTGAAACCCCAGTAATTAGAGTCCAGGCAACATGCAGAAAAAACACCTACAGAGAGCGCAGTGTCATGGACATCGCCAATTATGCAGCCGCTTTGCTCACGGATGCAACCGGCTCATGTTGCAACGACACGAGCACACACACACACACACACACACACACACACACACACACACAC
>NW_013952675.1:535034-538679 GCF_001266775.1 Austrofundulus limnaeus | reverse complement strand
CACACACACACACACACACACACACACACATACACACACACACACTCACAGATTTACATTGGCACACTTATAAAACAGCTCATATGCAGCTGCAGAAGGATCATTACAGGCCAAAATCTAGTTTAATCTTGACACATGCTTATTATTTCGACATGTCAGCAGTAAACACATGATGTTTTTTTTATTACTGCCTTTTTTTTTTACTTTCACGTCACGTGATTCATTCCACGTTCCACGTACATCCGACGAAACTCACTCCCTCCAGCCATAAATTGGCTCCACGCGTGCAGGCGAAGCTTAAAATGTGCCTTCAATAGAAACTTGTTGAAAATTAACGACACAAGCACAGTCTTTATGACTTTTTTCTTTGAGATTTTTCTATTAAATCAACTGTGAATAATACAACATAAGTGGTCTATTATCTCCAACAGCAATATTAAGTACAAGGTGGGGGGGGCACTTCAATTTAGCTGTAGCCACAAGATTCTGTTGACTGTAGGCTAATGTCTTTAAAACACCTTCTCTGCTGAGGAAAAGAGGATGAAAAGTTAATTGCAGCATTTGCTCATCGGTTAGACAGAGGGCCACTCAAAACGTCCCCTCATTTGTGAATTAGAGACACACATTTAGCCACAGGAAACATGAAGTGGGATTGCTCTGCATGAAGAGGAGGTTAAGTGCACTAATGGAAAGCAGTTAAGTGTTTGTTATTGTTGCTCTGTTATTTCTTTTCTCTTCGTCTGTATTTAGAGCTAGTTTTCATAGATGTGAATGTCTTTAAGTGTTTTTTTGTGTTTCATTCATTCAGCCACTAATAAATAGTGCTTTAGGGGATTGTTAAGTGTTTTTGATTCTCTTGTTATCCCTTTTGTCCTTGTTTTTGTGCGACTTTATTCATTCAAATAATTTAAGGCAACATCTATAGTGTCTAATTGTTAAAGAGAGAGTTCAGATTATTTTATGCAGGGGATCTGTGGAAGTGTTAATAGTTCATACTTACCTGTTGTAGATCGCTCTTTGAACAACCTCATTTTGGAGAAAATATTGAGGTGTCAAGTCGGGTCAAATTTATTTACAAAGCACATTTWAAAAGAACAGTTACCAAATTGCTGAACAATAAAAGAGCAAAATTTTAAATCAAAACAGCAAAACTAACTAACTTAAGACAATAAACAAAGAACACAGAACAATAAAACACCAAAATACCTCACATTTGATTAAAAATCATTGAGAACAGATGTGTTTTTAAGAGAGGCCTGTCTCAGGAGCCACGACTGAAAARGYCTGATCTCCTCTGAACTTCAAGCTGGTTTTGAGGAGCTATTATCTAGTCCGAGCAGGGCCAAGACAAAAGTGAACAGCTGCTGACTTAAAACAAATATATTTTCATGCAGAAATTTTTTATAGACTTTTTCATTTGTTACACTGTTGGTTAGAGAAAATTCTGTGGCTAACTGCAAGCCCAAAATACAGCAATAGCCACTAGCTATAGCACTTCCTGTGCAGCATATAGTACTTTCAGGAGGAATAACATAAAATTTCTGCTAGAATAACTGTATAATGCAAAGCTGATGGCAACGTAAAGATTTATAAATTAGCATTTAGTAATTGTGAGATTAAAGATGTTTTATAATGGCTTTGATCTTTGCCTCACTCAGAGCTGTGAGCCCGGCACTCCAGTCAGAACCATTTGCTATACCTCCTAACTTAGGCCATTCAAAGAATTATCAACAACATGTAAGATATTCATTGCTCATAATGTTGCACATAACTCCACTCCATAACACAGTATATTAATTATTATTTTAAATTGTTTATCAGATTTACACAAGAATTCAGACAGAAAGTCTTGATTAGGTTTTTGAAACAAATAAATTAGACGTCGTATATTTTTAACAAATGAAATATTGTATTAGATATACATATAAAGTATATTTTTATTGATTTATCAGGGTTTCTTTTAGTTCCTTTATGTTWGGCAAACTGCAACAATAACACATTATAGTTCATTAAAAAGTTAGCTTTCCTTTGCATGTTTAGCCTTTGAGGAAATTGAGAAACAGTCTTTGGAACATTATTGGGACGGCTCCTTTTAATTTTTACTTTATACATATTAAAGCAATCCTGCCAAAGATTTTTGGCAAAAAAAATCAGTATTTTTGTATTTTATTTAACATGGCTAATAGTGTTTCCTTTAGCAGAGATTTGTGAGACCAGGGAATTAATGAGTGTATTGTGGCTGCTATTGTTAGTGCCTGCAAACTGCACGGACACGCTGAAACCCTTGAAATTGTATTTGTCATGTTTTAAACTAAGTCTGTGACGTGTAGGAAAGTCAGTGTCAGAGGAGAGAAAATCCAGTGAATTTGCTCGGAGCCGACTTTGACACAGATCTGAAGCGGAACACGCTTCCTCTTTGGGAATAAAACAAACCCCAACAAAGCTGGCAGACTTTTGGAGCGCGCTCTTCTAATGAGAATATGGTGTAATTGATGTCACGCTATGGCAAGATTGGGATCATTTCTCAGTTTCTTCTCTTTGTTTGCTGCCATTTCAGAAATACGCCCTCTGAACTTTAACAGTCATTTATTCTTTCATTTCCTTCTCTAAACAAAACCGGGGACCCTCTTTCTGCTCATCACCTTACCAATATGAGGGAAACATCATCTTGTCACGGATGTAACAAAACCATTAAATGTGCAGCATTAAAAGGAGGACGAGATGCAATTAGCCAAGAAATTACTCTGATCTTGGTGACATTTGGGGGGGAAATTGTAACACAATATGCGCAGCCGATGCTTGATTGACAGACTAATCCAAGTTTGATGGGTGCGGGTCCACGTTCAGCGAGCAGAGCAGGTCGGCGGCAGATAACGAGTACAGCTGCACAACCCTGATAGCTGTGTCCGCCATGATTCGTCACTGGGCAAATTCCTCTGGTTTAAACGATGATGAAAGTATCGACCATTAATGACAGGATCATCTTCCTGCCTGAAATAAATGCTCTAATCCCTTTTGCCAGGTCCATGAATTCCTAATATGAGTTATAGAAACTGGAGCAATAAATCAGTGTTAGCTCAGTTGTGTTTGTAAAACTGTACCGGTGGCTCTTTGCCCCCCCACCCCCTGTTTAAAATGCAAGACAGAGAATTGAGAACATCTTCGCTTAAGCTGTAACATCCAATGAGGTATTACTAAGAAAAGAATAATTCTCTCGCAGCATTAAGAACTGCAAATACATGAAGAATGAGCTGGTATGTACCTTTGCAAGGGATGATTTTTACCGTCAGTGTTTTCAATAAATATCACAAAAATGATGAAATAGTTGATTCTCACTCATTATATTTGATTTATTATCACATTTATCACAGCTGTGGCAAAATGTGAGCAAATCACAGAGACAGAAAAAACAAGACACAAGTCAACAAAAATGTGTTGCTAGTCTGTCGACATGTCATGAAACTTGCATAAACTGAAAGAAGTTTCTTTTTTTTTTGTATGCAATCTTTCAGTTTTCACCAAAACATTTTTTTTATTTTTTCAAGTAATTGGCAGTTTTCTTACTTGCAATAATTAGTCAACACATTTAAAGTAGATCAGAACCTGCTTTTGAAAATGTAAGGCAAGAAAATTAGAAGGGAGAAC
>NW_013952675.1:516485-534209 GCF_001266775.1 Austrofundulus limnaeus | reverse complement strand
ATGTTTGAATCTAAATATAAACGTTAAACCTTGAACATTAAAGAGTGAATGTTGAAGTTCACATTTAGGGATTTTGGAATGGAATGTAGCCTGTGCCGTTGATGTTTGGCTCATGTTATGACATCATCATCCTGAGACAATAGCAACCACTAGCACACCAATAAAGCTAAAGCTTACCTGCATGACATCAATCTTGCAAATGCATTCAGTGTTCAAGCTGTCCTTCAAACTGCTGGACCACAGGTACCACTCACCTGACATGAACACAACCCTGGACAGTACAGAATTTCTCAAACATGCATGAATGAGTCAAATCAATACTCTGTATGTTTTTGATGAAGGGATAATGTTATAACATGAGATAAAGCTCAAAAAAGAAACTGCACAATATGGTAAAATCAAGGTAATTTTGAATTTTTGGCAGCAACMCATCTAAAAAAAAGACAAGGCTATGTTTGCTTCTGTGAAGCATCTCTTCATCTTTTAACATTGTCTGTAACTTCTAGGAACTAAGACCATTTGTTGGGTTTTTTTAGAAGGGGGCATTACCCCATTCTTGTTTGATTTAGGATTTTAGTTGATTTTTTTGCTAGATTTTTGTTTTATAATATATCWAATGTTTCAATTATGGAGAAGTCTGGACTGCACTTTGGCACTCTGACTTTTCTACTACAAGGCCATTCTGCTGTAATGGATGCAGTATGCGGTTTACTTGCTGAAATATGCTGAAATATGCAAGACATTCGCTTTAAAAAGTGTCATCTAGACCCTGAAGGAGCATCCACCCAGACGGACGGCACAGAGATTACCGTCTTACAGTATTGTCCTTGTTCAATATTTCTCCAAATTCTTGACATCCTTTCATATTATGAACTGTCAATCATGGCACATTCTAAAGCAGTTTTTGTGAATGTTCTACTAATTTTAGACAGCCTGGTGAATAGACTGGTGAACCACTGTAGATCTTTACTTCTGAAGGATTCATCCTCCCTAACCTTTTCTTTTTTTACCCGGTCCTCTTGACCTTTTGATAACAAACCTAATTAGTTCCAAAATGCTCCTTAAGCTGTTTCCTGTTGGTACTACTCATTTTTACATCATTTTGTTAAATCTGTTCCCACTTCTCTGAGGTGTGTTGCTACCCTTAATTTTAAAACGACCTATATTACAGTTTTTATTTGAGTTTGTCAAACTACTTATAATATTAGTAGCAGTTTGTCAGATCTTGTAAAGTGGAAGCAAAGGTCTGCACCCACATTGTGTCAAATCATGTTGATGTTTTGGGAAAGTAAAAAAAATAAAATTGGAGTCACAATTCTTGCTCAGCCATGTCCCTATCAATAATGTACACTTTTTGTTGCACAGTTACTCTGCCATACAATTATAGCTCGGGTGCACATCCTTGTCACAGATTTTTAAGCCAACACATGGGCATTTTTTAAATTTATTTATTTTTATGAGCTCTATAAACGATCACTCTTAGCTTTGTCCCCTGACAGGCTGTGATAAATGACCGTGCCCACACAGATGTGGTGAGACAACCAAATTCACTCAGGATCCACTTGCCCAAATCTCTTCAATTAAAGCATGTGCATTTTTCTATCACTGACAAGTCCATTTGCACATAACCATCGCATCCATCAACCGAGTGCCCTCTTTTGCTGGCGTATAATGAATTTGATGTGTGGTGCTAATCATTCAAAGAAACTGAATGGACTGTAAGCACTTTATGTTTTTTCCTTAACCCATCTCCCTTTATTCTTTAAGAATCAATGATGCCCCACAGGCAGTGATATCATATTAAACATTGCCATGAACATTATGTTGACTAAGGTTTTGGTGCCATTACCATGTATTTCTAATAACACTAAAACTCAAAGAACGGACCTCTGCCTCATTTTTCATGAAGCTTCTGTGCCCTTTACCTGGAGTCCTCCCACTATTCATAAGCTTTTCTATTAGCCTGCTAATAACTTAAATCTTTGTCAGAACATTATRGGAACAGAGGACTTGAGCAGTCATAAATGAGATATTAACGCAAAGACAGTGGGTGTTTATTATGTTACATGTTATATAAAAACTGTCATGGAAATGTGCACAACAATATTCTGTTGATTTGTATTTATTATATAAATGTATTAAGTCTTATTTTTAAAGTTGTTTTTCAAACTGTTGAGCTAGTTTGTGTCTCTGATCCTCAAATATATCAGTTTTTATTTAAGGGTTTATGTTTAGAGGTATATAAAGTACTTGAATGAAATAACTAAGTAAAAATACCTGAACAGGAAATCACTTAGGTAAAAATTAATTTCACTGATAAGTACTTAATGAAAAGTCATAAAACTGCCCACAATAATTGGGTAAGTAAAAGTCCTTTTACACACACTAAAAAATAGTGTTGAATTTGATCAATATGATTTCACTAAACTGAGTTGAGTAAAACTGATTTACATTTAGTCAACTAGGTTTAGTGGTACCAGCTGACAACTTGGTTACGTAAATTCAACACTTCATTTTTAAAGTGTAAAAACAGCTCTTTTCATGAGTTCTGTGTAACTAGGTGTTAAATTTCAAAGAAAATAAGTAAAAGTTTTGTTTTTCTGTTTTGAATGTAATGAAATAAAAGTAAAAGTTACAATTAAAAAAATACTTGGTAAAATTAAGAATCCTCAAAAAATACTGTAACAAAATAATTGTACTTAGTATTCACCTCTGCTTTTAGGATGGGTCATAGATAAATGCATGGGTTGTTGTATTTTGGGGCAACAATGGAGACCTTAAAGTGTCTGTGACATGCATATTCTTCAAAAGCAAAAAGTCAAAGCAAATGACTTTAGATTTAAAAAAAACTTGACATAATATGATTTTACCCATTTTGCCACATTAACATATTTTCTTTTGAACTGGGCTCAGCCAAAGTGAAACAGGAAGTGAYGTCAAAGGGAAACTCTGTAAGAAAGGGTCGTATTTTATTGAAACATTATTTGAACTCTGACTCTTCTTTATCTCTCTGATACTGACTCAAAATAATCTAAAGAAACATTAGATTTTTATCTACAATGTGTTGTTAGTTATTGTAGCAATGCTCTGTTTACAGTCAGATATTCACCGTACACATCACTTCCTGTTACTGCATATCCAAATATCTCAACAACTGTTCATCTCTAGTGTGGTTTTGTTTCCTCAACATGTTATCATCAGTCTTATCTTTCTGATATTGCATTCATTTTTATCACAAAAAAATGATGTCACAGGCGCTTTAAGCACAGTGGAAAAATATTTTGACTGGTCAAAAAAATTGTACCAGGTTTTAACTAAATTAAAAGTTAAACACGGAAGTGGCAGAGGCTTGTAGTCTATCAGAGGCTTCAAATTTAAATAGCATAAGTGTCAAAATGGCTGAATAGGCCTTCCCTTTTGATTTACACCCCTTTTGACCAAGTAAGTTAATTTGTGGTCTCTCCAAAGCCACTAATATCCACTGAGAGTCATTGTCATAGACCCAGCCATTTAATAACATTTCATTTAATTTGTAAAGCATTTTTCCAGTCGATTTAAGTATTTTGGGGAAACTGTTAAAGSTTTAATTATTGCAGCTAGAAATACATTTTTGGATGGCAAAAAGTCTCTTAAGTTGGGGATGCATTAGATCATTCGAAAAAATGTGAGAGGATGAATGAAATATTTTGCACTGAATTAGAAACCCAGGATTCATCAGACTCATTTTGTTATAAGTTATAAGCATCAAACTGCAGTAAATAATAATTTAAAAAACTAGAGTGTCACTAACCAAAACCTGATAAAAACAATAATCAAAGAGAGCAATCTGACATGGAGAATCTGAAAACCATTGTGATAATTCAGATTGATAAAGGAAGGGTTTTGTGAAATGTTTAGAACAATGAATATTTCACCTGCTACAGCAATTGCAGTTTAAATACAGTAAATAAAGTATAAATATGACCAAACTGACAAGCTACTGCCTGGTCTGAGTGAGGACCAAAGTGGATAACTGGGCCTTAAAACAAATTCAATCTCCTCTAAAATGTCATTTTTACCTAATAATTTTCCTGTTTGAATAACTGTGTAAACCAAGACTGATTGATTGATAATACTTTATTGATCCCAAGGGGAAATTACATTTCAGACAGACGGCAATGTAAAAGTATTTCATTTTGTATGTGAATGTATAAGCAATAATAAGCAGTGTGATTTAGAAAATTGAACCCAACAAAAATCTTCCCTTGGGCTCTGCTGGGGGCTAAGGACCCTTAAAGGTTAGATCCTACAATCACCCCTGCAAGCCACTCCTGAGCACACAACAACATCAGAAGTGTCTTACCTGGGCTGAGGAGACAACAAAATGGACTGTTGCTCTGGGCCAATAAAAGTACATTTTTGTATATGTTGTTTGGGAATCAAGCTCCCAGAGTCTGGAGGAAGAGTGGAGAGGCGTGTTGTTGAAGCTCATTGTGAAGTTTCCACAGTCAGAGATGATTTATGGAGCCGTGTCATCTTCTGGTGCTGGTCCACAGTCAGAGCAGGACATTTAAGAACACTTCATGCTTCCCTCTGCTGACAAGTTTTATGGAGAAGCTGATTTTATTTTTCAGCAGAATGGTTCCTGCCAACACTGACAAAGTTACTGAAAGCTGGCTATGTAATTATCTAATTTTGTCAGACACTGAATTYTGGTTTTTCATTATTTGGAAGCCATAATCATCCAAATGACAAGAAATAAAGACTTGAAATATTTCACTTTATGTGTAATGAATCAATGTAAAATACAAGTTGCACTTTCTGAACTGACTGACATGGAAAAAAATCATGATATTCTAGTTTTTTGAACTTCACCTCTAAGTGAGTTAATAACTCAGGATTTCTTATGCTCTCGTATTCTCCCCACACTCATCTCATGCTGCACCCTCATTGTTGCTGCAAGTTAAGTTCAACCATTTCTTTAGACATTCTGAAACCACAAGTAGAAAGAGCATCAACTGGCTTTATGAAAACTGGACAACAAAATGATGACATAATCACAGAAAAGTGTGGCTCAGCTAAACTTTTCCTATTGTTTCAATGCCCTAAAAATAAAACTAGGAGTCAATTTATAATTGCTCTGTGCGGTAATTCACCAAAACACAYGCACTGATAACACGCACACATCCACCTGACCTTGTGTTGTTGTAATTTTTGAATACAGCAGGTAGGTTTCTGGGATTATTCAAACTAGCTTTTGAAGAGGTAAACAATACCGCCAAGAGGAAGAATTTAAAAAAAATTGTTTGGAAACCAAACAAAAAGGCTAGAGTTTGAGTAAACAGCATTTGGTGCCTAAAGAAAAAGGACAATGAAACACTGAGCTGCAGTTGTTTTATCATACAGCACAGTGCGTGTGTTTGAAGTGGGAAATCACAGTTTTCTTTAATCCGTGGAACATTCACAATAAATTTCTTTCCCTGGGATTAAAAGCAGTAACAAATGCAGGCAGTTAAAAACAAACAAATGGGGACGATGCTGAGGTTTTCAGCTTTTTGTTAAGCCTTCCATACATTGTGGTTTATTACATTAGCCGAAATGCATTATTGTTGTTTATCTATTGGGCCACTTGCATAAAACAAACCGTGGTTCCTGTTTTGGATTAGAGAGTTAGAAAGGGTAAGGGGTGCCTTACCAGTGTAATCCACTCAGGTTTCTTTATGACAACAGTCAAACGATAAAGAAATTAAGGATTTTCTCAGCACCTGCAGATTTAATTTTAAAAAATTTGTTTCAGAATATATGGGGAAATTGTCATTGTGTCTGTTTTTAAAATGTTCAAAGAAATAAATGTAGGAACATTATCACATCTTTAAAACATTTTAAAAACCACCCTATAATAGAGCTTCTATCACAGACATACGTAATACATTTTTGCAGATGTCTTTCTAAAACACATATTCCACCAGGGAAGTTAAAATGACTTCTGTAATCCTGTTGGAATGTTTCAACATGAAATAATAAAAAGTACATGTAATCTTTGCTTGGATARAAACTATAAATTGCTCAGAATATGTATTCATAAACCAGTGAGCTCTATGAAAACCACACAGTAAACCCAAACGTCCTCGATAAAAATAAAACGTTTTTTTTTTCCTTAAATCAGGGGAACCTTTCTTCTTTGAGTCGGTGCAATGTCATGCTTTCAAATCTTATGTGAAAGAGTTTGAACGTGCTGAAATGTAAATGACTGGATGCATGAAAACTCAAATGGGAAGCTGGATTCTACATGGGTCAAAGAGAGGAAGACTATAGAGCTGAGACAAACAGGGGGAGGGAGGGATTCTCTCATGCCAAATGCTTTAATGCCGGACACACCATGCCACTTGCATTATAGTGACATCAACGTGCAATAGAAAGGGCCTCCCGTCACTTTTTTTTTCTTTTGCAGTGCACCCAACTGCCTTTAAAAAAAAGCTCCCAAACAGATTCAAGGTGAAAGCTATCATTAGCTGAGTCACTCAAACAGCAAGATTTTTGTAATCTATATGTTTTACAAAGCTTGGAAATAGCTGTAAAAAAAACCAAAACATAACATTTTGTTTAGGAAAATTAGATGTTGCTTAATGTATCCCTGAAACCAAGATTTCTGTGCTTTATGTAGAGCTGTTCACAATAAATTAAAGAAAAAACACATTTTTGTGGCATCTAAATGCCTTTATGTTTGTATCTAAAAATACAAAAAGAAAAAGAAGAAAAAAACTAAGAATAGCTTCACAGTTTTTACATTGTCAACTTAAAAATAAATCAATAAGTTATATTGCGATAACTTTGAATTCTGTTTAGGTGGGTTTTTTTCCCGTTTAATAGAAAAATGGTGCAATTTGTTTGGTCTGCATTTAGAAGACAAGAGGAAGATATAAACAAAGAAGCCAGCAATTCTCCCGTCTTCCCCCTGAGAAACAGGCAGGTACTCCAGCAAGAGAATCACGTTTCCCCTGCAGCCAGAAAGTGCCAAGCTGTGTCAAAAATGACATGCATCTCCCGCTTCCGTGTCATGTCATGCATGTGATGTGATGGGCGAATGAAGGCAGTTCCTGCAGAGAGTAGCAGGGGGTCAGCATTAAGCCTCCTAAATTAGCACCCCTCCTTCCATACAGTCCTCACCATTTCTTCAAGTCCCACAACCACACAACTCCCCGCCCCCTACTGAACTCAGCGCATCAAACTTGACAAAGGAAATAATTTCCAAAGTTTACTACAGTTGCAAACTCATTTCATTTGAGATTGAATTGGACCTGTATGGCATGACCCATTTAGACTCAAAGTCACACATGGACGCTTTGAGAACCCATTTGAGCAGAACAATGCTGTTCGCTAGCTACAGCCTGAGCCGATTGCATGTCCTACGCAATACAATTTACATGTCTCTTCATCACACTCACTTATACGGTTCAAGTCACAAGACCATTTGGATCACTCATGGGAGAGGAGAGACAGACAGAGAGAGAGCGGAGCGTTCATATTATACCATGAGGATCTATGGGCTGCATTTGTTCAGAATGGGTGGCAACGGCAGCAAAAAGCTTAACCTCCATTGGCTCTAAAGACAATTCATGTAGAAACTACAGACAAATTGACAAACTGCACCCCATAGCCCAAGCCGGAAATGGTAATCTTTCAGATCTCCTGTTGTGACAGGYTGGGTCCCCCTTTTCCTGACCCGTTTATGTTTCTCATATCCACAAATTAAAGCGGCCTCCTCACAAAATCAGCAACTGAAGGAACAATCAGAACTTATTTACATTATTTCTTTCTTTTTTTCCTTTCTTTGGCTTTTGTCKCCTTCTCCCTCAGCCGTGTGTATGTATATTTACAAGAGTGCGTGTAACTAGTGTCTTGGGAAGGGCGAGGATCAGCGGGGAAAAGAGGCTATTAGGGGACTGAAGAGAGGTGTTGCCTCCCAGCCGAGCTTCACAGGCCAGTGAAGCAAATCAAATTGGATCTTGTTCTTGTTCTAGTGATAGTGCTGGGGCCACGCAGCTGACAGGAGAGCCTTGGGGACATAGCAGGGCCGGGCATGTCTAGGGTTGGCCCACTAAGGGATGCAGTTGTGACCCCTTAACTCTCTTGAGCCACAGGTGTGCTCTTACAGGAGAAGAAAAAATAGAAAGAAAAATCTGCAAAGAAACATGATTTGCAGCAAAACATTAAATAATGATTTGTTATGTTATATTATGTTACGTTACGTTACATAACGTTACGTTACGTTTTGTTGTGTTTTGTTTTGTTTTGTTGTATGTTATGTTATATGTTATATTATATGTTACGTTATATGTTACGTTATATGTTATGTTACATTACGTTACGTCATGTTTTGTTTGTGTCACTACATCACACAGTGGAGTCTCTCTGATTGGTTGACGTGTCACATTGAGCTGCAAAAGTTCCGATTTTCAGTCGCGTGTTGAACGCTCAAAACGCAGCACTTCCTCACGCTCCTTGATGTGCGTCCACCATAGATTTATTTGCATGTATTTCTGACACCTGACGCTCAAAACGTGTTTGTTGTGAAGACAGCCTGATTTTTGAGTCTTAACCACACTGGATACATGTGACAGCGTGACTGGCAGAGGTGTGCGCTCTACAAATGCTTCTAGTTTCAAATTTATTCAAAATTTTTGGTGAATCTTAGGTTAGAGAACAAAAGTTCCTTACAAAATAGTAATGGTATATTTATATTCAGGGGTGCTGAGTTCAAGTTTAGGAGTTATTGAGCACCCCTAGAAAAGGGTTAAAATCACCATTGGTGGCTTGACATGAGGAAAGGGACATTTTTAGGCCATGTCAGTTAAGCTTGGTTTATACTTAAGTAAGACATGAGACAGCAGATCAGTGATTACGTCATTTTGGACATCTTTTTCTGACCGTGTATAAACAGGCTAAAAATGAGGTGGGAATAAATTATGATAATTTCTCCCTCTGCCCTCCCACATCTCATAGATGCGTTTATAAACCACAGTGATAGTAGAATAGATGTATCAGTGTTGTGTTGGGTGRGGCGTGAGAGGAGGAAAACCATTTTTTCCTTGTCAAAGGCGAAGCTAGAAAGAAGGCGTGAACATCACGTTGCATCTTTACACGCTCATTAAAATCAAACCAGCTGCTCTTCAAAGTTGTGCATCTTAAAACTTTAACAAACYGCTTCTGGGAATGGATCATTTTCAGCCAAATAACATGTAGAAACAAGTACTACTTGGATTGCCACTGCACAGTGCCGCTTTGCTCCACATAAACAAACACACCCACAAAGTTYTGACCAATCACACGCTGTGAGCCACAAGGTCCGCATCAGAGAGTTCTGACTGGGGACAATGTACACGACGGCTGCCACCGGGGTATAGCAGTGGGAGAGCAGATGGAAGTTARGCAATTTTTTGTCACTCAGCAGGACAAGACGTGTGACTCGAAGTATAAACCAGCTTATGAGAGCAACTCATTTTGATGTGGTCTCCTTGAATGCAAATGAGGTRCTTCACACCCCACCCCCSTCCAGGTCTCACTCCCATTGACCATTGTCCACACCAACCCATTGGGCCATTTCTGTAGTTTGATAGCATAGATGTAATTATTTAGCAGTGCAGAAACTTTTTATTTGCAARCTGATTAAAAGATGTGAACAACAGAAGACTTGTCCATCCAGCCTTACATGTTGGAGCCAGAGTCTGACCCAGAGCCAGAGGTGAATGAAGACGACAAACCTGCACAACCACGTATTTGCAAAATTGGGAAGCCGGAGTTCTGTGACCTTCTTTAGCAGCTCCGCAGCAAATACAGTGACATTATTGTTCAMAAAACATTRTAGGGGTTAGATAAAATGGTAAAGAGCAAAAATCATGACCCAARCAGAGTATAAACATATCTTTGCACCACCAGGAGACACTAAATATAACTTTTCTGCACTCCTTGAAACTCCAAGGGCATGACAAAATGTATTTAATGACTAAAAAATAGTTCCCTATAAGTCACAAGGCCTTGCAAGCTTTAAAAGTGTTTCATGAGAATATCTGAAGTCCATATTGCTTGATATCTGATGAGGAAATTCTGACAGATTGGTCCAGATTTCTCATTGGTCATACATAAACATTACAACTGTTACAAACGTGCAGTTTTGTTTCAAGAATACTCCAGCAACATTGTTGTGATAGTTTGGTAATTGTTGTTTTTGTGAGGCATACAAAAATGTGTCAATTCAGTGTGATTCTAAATGAACATTTGTTGCTTTTCTCACAGTGAGATCTACGTATGTTCTGAGGTTGGAGTGACAGTAGTGGTTTACGCCAATGAGATGTATTGGCTAGAAGCGCTATCAGATGATAGAGAGCGTCCATATTGTTAGGGMTGAGGACAAGCTGGTGAAGCTGAATGTGGCCTCTACTATGACGCCAAATTTAGGTCAGCACATCAATGAAACTCAGTTTATTAGCCGTGCTTCCATCAACGTTTCTTACTGCTCATTTTGAAGTATCGCATCAGAAAAGGTGAATGGAAATGACATGATTTGAAAAAAAAACTTTCTCTAATTCACAAAAAAGTTGATACGCTCACTTGAGATGGTTTTTTTGACGAAAAAGAGTTAATGCGCAAAAGGAGAGATGGAAACACATTTGCCGAATAAGTTCTGTAGTAGCGAACATTTACCTCACATGGTTGATCAGCTGTTCTCGCTGTCTGACCGGTACTGGTACCAGCGCGACTGCAGCCGCAACTGCAGCTGGACCCTCTTCCCGCAGTCGGCATATTCTCAGTTATTCCCGTAACATGAAGAGAATTGCATTTCTTTCTCTACGTCTCCAGACAGCAGTAACATCACCAGAACTAGCTGATATGACAGGATAAGTACAACTTTCCTGATACAGTAGTAGCAACACGTTCCTGATAACTTCTCTCCATTTTCCTGAGATGTGTGGACCCTGCGAGTTTGCGACTTGTACTTCCTGTTTACTACACACATGCGTCTGATGTGCTTGATTCACTTCAAGCCAGTTGATGGAAACATGTGTGATTTGCATTTCTTTATTTTTTCCTTTTTGCGAAAATGTAAAAAATTTGCTCAAAATTCGAATTAAAATTGGACGGAAACACGGCTATTGACAACCATTATTTTGATTTGATAGAAATGCTTATCAGTACATATTATATCAGGCAAAAACACATCGCCAAGGTAGTATATACAGTGACTGATGTTTCCAACAGGCAGAAGCTCATTAATGAAAAAATTATATTTAAATGCAATTCTACACAGAAATAGTCGTGAAAAATTATTTACATTGACAGCTCACCCCTTCCAATATGGTGTCGCACTCGCAACCAAAGTGGTCAGTCTCCTGAAGCATGCCTCTATCCAATACATCTCGTTGGTTCATAGTTTATTGTGTGGTGCAGCTTCTTCTTTTTTTCAGCAGAAAAGCTTATTTTTTACATAATTTTGTGCTTAAATTGACACAAAACAAATGTTTGACAGATAAACCTTTACACTGATAAAATCCTCAATTATGTTAGCTGACTGAAAAAGCTTTGTGGACTGTACTGCAGAGGGCAAAATATCTCAATTTATTTTTTGACAAATGTCTATTTAAAAAAAAAGGTTTTAAAAATGTTTTAAATAAACATATTACTCTGACCTGTCTAAGAATGTGTTCTCCTGTTATGTGTGCTTCTTTTATTATCTTACTTGKGCAACTGTTTAACTGTATACATTTGTGGAGTTTTTTTTTTTTTAATAAAAGGCAACTGTCCCTACCTTTTTCACCAGCACCGCTGCCACCCTCTTGGCTRGGGCCATTTTAATTGGCCCACTTCCGAAGTGTAATTTTTTTTAATTGCTTGGAGACACTCTGCTCTCTTTAAAAAGAATCAATGCAGATGTAATAATATCTGTAATTGTCTGCCACGCTCCAGGGACACCACAAAAGCCTCGGATCAATGGAGGAAAGCGGGGAAGCTGGTAGGGGTTAATTTTTCCCTTTCTAGAGGTAATGACAGGGAGGCAACGCTTGGCTCCTGGCATAAAGGCACAACTTGTGCTGTTCCTATTGTCTCTACAGCGTCTAATTGGGCCAAATGCAGTTAGCTCCCCTTGGCAGAGGCTGTCGAGGTGGTGATTAATGAAGCCTCCAGTCATGTAACCTGATAAAAAGAAAAAGAGAAGGGAAAAAAATATTGTTTGTATTGTATTCTTCATTATTTTTCCTTCTTTTTTTTCACTAAATTTGTCAATTCACCAAAACTTATTTCCTAAAGTAAACAGCTGAGGGAGTTGAAGGTTTTGTTATGTTTTTTTTTCCCCGTAGGGTATTAAAAAAAAAGAGCAAGCCCACTGTAGAAGTAATTAAACTCAAAGAGAAGCAGAAAAACAGCGAGTTCCTCAGCGCGAGTCCAAAGAGTCCTTCAGTGATGTGCAATCGAAGAGACTGTTTGGATATTGCGCTCGTCTTTTCCCCATGCAGTCTCCAGAGATGTTTATCAGGAATCCAGGATCAAAAGGTCACAGGTATTAGCCTCCCAGGATCGTCGAGGCCTTTGACTAATTACCTCATTAAGCTGCACTCGAATACTTTCCACAACTCGACCTTGTTGCTTAGTGTAAAGAGGTCGGAGTGGACACGGAGCCTGTCTACATTGACCTGGATGTACTGAATCCTGCTTGGTTCTGACTGGTGGGTGGATCGTGGGAGGGAAATCAATCTCTTCGTAAATATATTAGATGCAATTACATCTGGCTGGACTTTGCCTAACACGTTTATGAAAGCATTAGGCAAAGTCTTCCTTTATCAACCCCCCCAAGGCCATTAGGACAATGACATGTAATTTTCACATGTAGGAACAGTTTGGAGAGTATTGGAAAAAGAAGCACTGGGGAGAAGTTTTGATTACATTTTGTTTTTTCATTTGTTTTATTAGCTTGATGGCTGTTTCTCCCTCCCTCTCTTTCTCTCTCTCCCTTTCACTTTATCCTAATAGGGCAACTGGGCTTGTAAAAAATTCTTCAATAAACACTCACATTTATTGTGATATATTCAGTAAAAGATGCAATAAACTCATTTTACACATCACGCTATAAGCATTTAGACCACATCGTAAAAACCCTGTTACTTTAATCCCCGATTAGCTCAGCCTTAAATACATCTACAGCAAGTAAATTTTATCATTAATTCACAGTAATTATAAAAACTATATTTTTGCAGGKTTTTTTTTTTTTTATACGATCAGCAACAGTTGTTGCATTATTTTAAAAATTTTATTAGTATTTGCCTGGAATTATGTAGGCACCTTAATTTGTTTGTATTGGCAGGAAAGAAAAGTCCAATTAGCATAAAACATATGAATGATAATAGTGAACGAATATAATGTCAATAACCCTCTAATTAATCCTTTTAAATGAAGTCAAATGGCTGGCACAGCGATAAGCTTTTACATTTGTCTTTAATTTATTGAAAGGCGCCTTTTTGGCTCAGTCACAAGGGATCTGTAAGTCTCCCAAACCAGTCAGGCTTTAAGCATTATAAAAAATATATATTTCATTATTTAAAGCTATTTAAGTATTGTTACTAAAAATAACATAAGAGGTGCTTGACGACAAAGTTGATCCCAAAGACCTCAGAATGCAGGTAAATTCATGCTTTTATTTCAGAGCCCATGTACTTGTCTTTTTCTAGATTCTCAGAGCAATTCCAGTTGCAAAAGTTTATTTTTTTCCACCATTCTCCTGGAGAACAGGCCAAGTTGAATGAGCTCAAATACAGCATCATATATATATATATATATATATATATATATATAATCTCAGGGGCTTCCTCACTGTCACCCAACAACACCCTCAAGACCACTATTCTCCTTTTCATCCAAGACCTGAATTCTTCATTTGGTCACACTGCTTGCTCTTGAATAGTCACCTCCGAGAAGATTAACCCTTTCATTAAAAATGCCTGACCAGGGTCAGCCCTCTGCCTGGCTCTGCRGTTCGAAGCGTCTCGCTTTGATCCATCAACTAGAGCGAAATGATCAGCAAACTTTTTAAGCCATGCCTTGTGATTTTTTTTTCCTTTTTGTAAATTTGTAGAAATTATTTATAATCCTATTATGTGGCTGAGTGGGAAAACTAGCATAAAAAATATAAAAATCCTTCTGTCATTAACGCTGGGAGAAGAAAGAATACTGGGAAAGCAGAGGTGTTCAGAAGCTTTTCTAATCGTCCTGGGCCTGGCCTTTGTGACTGTACATTTTGCTCACCTGCAAATGCACCTATTTACCTAATTTAGCTTCTTTTTTWATTTGAATACCTCTATTTTTCCATWGACGAGGAATAAGTGCAACATTGCMAAKTTTTGTCCCAACAGCAGGGATAGAGGTTTATCAGGAGGGTATTGCACATAACCAGGGGAGAGGAGAAATCACAATTTATACACCACCCATCTCCCTGTCAGGGGCCAATACTTTGCAGAACAAAAGTCAATGTCTCAGCCCAAATCTTGTCTGACAATGCGTAGCAACCCGTGCTATTTTGGGCTCTTTGTGGTGCCAATCTCCTATCTCTCCCGTGACATTTTTTCAAAGAAAGAGTAGATTTCCTAGAGACTCTGCCCTTTGCAACTTCCACAGTGTATTCTTGCACATGGGGTAGGGACCCTCCTCCTCACTCTTGCGCCATTGCTCTCTGCAGTGACCTKAGAATGGAGAAAATTAAGACAGCGTATCAAGCTAAGAGCCCTATCTTGAGCTGGTGAAGTGAAAAGGAGCTATGCAGATGCTTAATTCCAAGTTACGCATCCAGAATAAAAAGTGCAGAACCTAGGAACATTTTGTCCATTAGCTAAGCTGTAAACAAGAACGAAACATTATTTTCATCTGAGGAGAGTTTACTGCTACTGATAAAACGGACATGAGCAATTTCTGACTTGTAATTTTGGCAATTTATAGATGTTGCTAAATTCATTCATAGATCTGTGTTTAAGTTAAAAAGAACCCAGACTAGTTGTAACATTAGACATTATTTAATAAACATTTTCAACTGTACAACAAAGACTGTTAAAATACTGTAGACTGTTTAGTTTTTATAAATTTTAAAAATGTTTTCACAGAGACGGCCCCATTTTATTGACACAGTAAAGCTTACTGGGTAATTTTTTATGTTCACTYTCACCGGTGTGAGGCTGCAAGGGAGCTCTAGCCAACATTAAAGTTAATCTTGGTCAACATCTGACGATCATCCCTTTTAAATGAAACCTGAACGCATTGGCAGAGGGGGAAATGTAGAAATGGCTTAGCCTGCAACTGAAAATACAAACAGAGGACAACAGATTTTCATGGAAGGCGAACATGAGCTTAGCCGGTTAATAATTGCATCTGCGCCTTAGCAAATACACATGGCCATGTAGTGTTAGCTATATATATTAATAATAAATATGCAGCATTAGTTCACATATAGCTAATGTTATATCTTCAAATGTATAAATATTAGCTTGGGTATATTGCCGGACCTAGTGAACTTCAAAACTACCCCTGTATGCTTTGCAACATAAATAAAATGGTGTCATCCGTGTGACAATTTTTAAATTTTATGAAAATTAAACAGTTTTTTGACAGTCTTTCTTTTTCAGTTAAAGTAATTTTTATCAATGTCTAATGTTTCTACTAGTCAGGGTTCCCTTTRAAGCTACAAAGAACTTACCTCCATGCACTAATGTTCCCATTTCACTGTAGTTTATTTGGAATTGACTAAATGGCATTCCACCAGCTTAAATTGTTGCAGGCATATGAGTGATCGAGTCTTATCTGGGCCTGCTTTAATTCAAAATGAAAAGCTGAGTCGTTCTAAAATAAGGCGAGCCTAATTGGCTGTGTTTTGCAGTTAATTTCCATAAAGAGCCTGGAATACTGACACCTCATCTTGGGGAGCGCAAGGTGCCAGAGCTGGAGCCACGTAGCTCAGCCAGCCGTTAATCAGGAAACACACTTTTGCCTGTTTCGTGAGGGGCAAAGGTCAAGGAGGAGGGGCCGACACTATATCTGCACCGGAGTGCTGTAATTGTAGGAGTGTAAATTGCTGCTGAAAAATGCCTTGTCTCTGAAATTTAGCGGTAATTCGTGGTGAGGTGTTGTTCAAAGGGTACAATGAAGGACCAAATGTCTTTGTATGTAAGCAGAAAAGTTAGGAAACCTATTTCCCATATTTTTTCTATCATTATAAAGTCATTAATTTCCTTCTTTTCTACAAAACATATGAAATACCCTAGGATTAAACATTTGAAAACATATTTTCACTTTTATTCCACAAGGGTGCACTTTGATTTTAACCTTTGAAGATACTGCTGGTACCTCAACAGGAGCCGACACACTCAGCATCAGCTTGGTGCTTCATTTCTGCTTTACTAGACCCCTGTTTGGATGGAAGGCTATTTCTCCTAATGTGGCGTGCTTGATCCCACAGCTGTGATTTTTCAGCTGCCACTTAGCATCCAGTGGCTCCGGGGCCATGAATAAAGGTAGGCTCAACAGGGAAGGGCCTCCTCATTACATGGCTGCCTGCTTGTGGTCAACAGTCCTCTGTATCACAACAGGGCCGCAAAAAGAGGGGCGAGGAGGAGTTTCTTCCAACATTTTGCAGATATTTTCGGGAGATGTGACATTATATCTTGTGTGTTTTATAAACCTTGCATTTCTTTTTTTGAAGTGCAGCACAGATTTTGTCTAGAGCAACACTTAAAAGGTGAAARCTACAATCAAAAACAAGAGTTTTATTCAAATCCATCCTGTGGTTCAAGAGATATTTTATTAAAGGGTTGAGTCCAACAGTCGATGCCAAAGTTTACAAAAAGGATCTCCCACAATCTTTAAGCACTACAGAAACATGTTTGGGATGAATGTGTTGCACCACATTGTAGCTCAAAATCTGTAAAACCTGTGTCAAAGCCATTTTGAATCAGGTTGACTCCACAAGTTACCCAGTTATGGATGTACATCTAATGGTTASTGAGAGTTCCATTAAATTTAGTTTTGTTGCTCCCTGTGTTATTTTGCTAAAAAGCAATCAAAAAAAGCAAACACATGCATGCACAAAACACGATCACCTCATGTTGGCAGTTGATATTAGCCAAAACATACTTWCTGTCGAAACTTTTGCCATCATTTGCTACAAGGAAATCTGACAGCTGTTACTTTTGTGCTTCAATTCCAAAARTGCTAGAAACACTTAACTAAATTGGTCTTGTTTGTTCAGTTTAAAGCAACTACAATGAGTSCTTAGAACCCACCAACCTACAGTGGTTTACTCAAGTGGCTCACAAGAAGATGCAGAGGACTGTGCTGCTAAATGTGGCATTATGAGGACAATTTAATATAATGATCAAATAAATGCTGGTGTAAAAGAGAAATATATCAACCGAGGTGGCAGTTCACATTGTTATACCTTTTTTTTTTTTTTTTTTTTGGGGGGGGGGGGGTATTTTCTTGTTACATTTTAACAGATTTTAATACCTTATGCTCCTTTTTGCAAAAGCAGATGGTCCCATTTTGTTTTCATGAATTTGATCAGAATAGAAGTGCAAGAGCAGCTCACTGACCCTGGCCTGGATGCAACAAATGACACAAGATAACAAAGGATCCAAACATTTTCTTGTGYACCTTATATATTGCAAAAGATTTCTCAGCTGAAGTTCTTCCATGCTGAACAAATATCATGTATTG
>NW_013952675.1:513351-515470 GCF_001266775.1 Austrofundulus limnaeus | reverse complement strand
TTAGTATTGTAATCACTGAACTACTGAGTTTAAATATTATTAAACTATGGTTCAGTACTGAGTATATACAGCAAGGGGCAGTATTGGACCAATACAAGGCTCCATTGACCGGCATTGTATGATTTTAAACATTAATATTTCAAAAACTATAAGTTGTACAGGCACCAAAAGGCAATCTAAAGCTTGTGAAAAATTTAGCCAGGTTAAATTAAATTTCATTTTATTCATTGCATCGTAAAGCAGGCAACCAGTCACGTCTGATGTGGTCAACTTTTGGTAGCAGACTGATAAGAATGACAGGACCCATCTCTGATCCATCCACCGGGTCAAACCGACCCAAATGACCCAACAGCTTAAAACCAATTATCAAAAAAATAATATTTGCTTTATTGAGTGGAGAACACTAAAGAAAAYGTAACACTGACTCAACTTTAAAAATTGAAGTAATCTGTTGTATCTGATATTTTAGCACTGACCAAATGTAAATGTTTTTTATTGTAACCTTAACCATAGCATTTATTYACATTTGGTCAAAGCTAAAATATTCAGTGTGATAGATTACTTACTTTTTAAAGTTGCTTTTATTTCAGTGAAGATGGTTTTGCCCTTTGAGTTTCACCAGTGTTTGGGCTCCACGTTCATTTACAGTTTTGCTTTTTCAAGAAATTTACTTTTGGACTTTTAATTTAGATCAATGTTATATCTACTACAAATGAGCCACTAATAGAAAAGTAATCAAGAAGACAGTTAGAGGGTGCATCAATCTTGGAAAAACACAGACCTGGAAAAGTTCACCAAATAAAACACATTTTATTTTCAAACTTCATGCTGCACATACTTGATTGTAAACCTTTTTTTTTACTCGGAGTAGATGCCAATTTTGTGTCAAAAGTTATTCTTCATAATTGTTTCTATATGCAGACTATACCCCTTACATTCAGCAGTATTTATAATTCCCTCTCTTCTCTTTTGTCCCTCCACTCTCCATGCACAAGAAATGACCCCTGCTTCACCCCAGCTCAGGGTGTGAGCAGGGTGTCACAGTCAGACCTGTCCTGCTGAATGCCTCATGGCAGGTTGTTTGTGGAACTCTTGTGTTCTGTTTGTTCCCGCTCCCCACCCTGTCCTCACTGACAGCGTTCTCTTTGTGAACCTGAAGGGCTTTGTTTTGTTTTCACCCGCTGCTCTGGTCCAGAGAGAGCTCCCACACACCTCTGCTCATTCTGGAAGAACATCTGTTGACTTTACCTGTTCAGTATTTACCTTTGCACATTCAATTAACAGAAATGTCTGAAAAGTTTATCCCCAACACATATTCTGAGCACCGACATATCACTCCAAATCTTTGTTTAAAGTTTTGTCAGCAACTATTTGCAGTCAACTTTGTATTGGCAAAATACCTCATAAACTACTTGAGGGAATATTAATGAAACTTAAAGGAAATAATTAGCGGTACACTTATAATTCAGTCAACTATACGGTGCTAAAAATTTGAAGTGGTATAGCTGAGTCCTTCAAAGCAGATATTTTTAGTGCTAGTTWTTGATCTTTGTGCAAAACATCTTTCACTGTTGAAGTCAACCCTGTTTGTGTGTTAGCAAAATATCTCATGAACTACTGGATGGCAATGTGTAGTCAACTCAATTAAATTCAGTTCAGTTCAATTCATTTTTAAAGAGCTAAGTCACAACAAATATTGCTTCAGGAATAAAGCAATATTTATGTACAAAAAACTTTTTTTGTACAGAAAATATTTTTGTATACAAAAAAAAACAATCAATTTAAAGAATCCAGTCTCCCATTCCTTCACGAAATGCTAGGTTTTTATATATATTATTAATAAAATGGTTCGTAAAGATTTTCTAAATAAATAGATTGTTAAATTTATTAAGAATTTATTCACAACATTAAGAAAAATGTATCTTCTCCATACAATGCAACACTTCACTGCTTTTTCCCTAAACACATTCCATATGTTTCCCTTTTATAAACACATAAAATTAGTAATTTGGGTGGGTGAGGCTTTTAATAAAACTTCAATACAATGAAATCCAGTCCCTTGTCTACATTCAGTCATTATACTAACCCCCCACCCACACACAAACACACACACACACAC
>NW_013952675.1:498257-513291 GCF_001266775.1 Austrofundulus limnaeus | reverse complement strand
CACACACACACACACACACACACACACACACACACACACACACACACACACATGCATGTGCGCTTTCCCCATCTCCTGTTCCTAACATCAGCAGGGAGCGAGGCTAATTTACGAGCGCGGGCAATGCCAACATACACTCAGAGGAGGGCCCGTTTTAACACCTCCAAATGCTGTAATGCATCCCAGCTGACCTTAATTATAAAAGCATGTGCCTCCCCTGTGCTCACCCCCCACCCACCCACCCCTTCAAGATGCGGTCCAACAAGGCTGGGGGGGTGTGTGTGAGCCAATGGTCTTACCTGCGSAGAACAACACAGCAGCAGCTACCGTAACAGCTCAATGTTAATAGTTGCATCCTGAGAGGAAATCAATAAAGCTATAAAGGGTGATATCACAGTGTCTGGGCCCCCTCACACACACACAGACTCTCCTCCTCTCCCTCCCTGCCTGCCTTCCTCAGTGGGACCTGTTTATGAGAGGTGGGGGTGTTTGGCGAGCGCAGCCAAAAGGTCACTGGCTTGAGGTTTTGATCCAGGGATGAGACACCTTCCTTGGGAGTGTGGGGTAAATGGTGGAACGGGACCCCTGACTCATCTGGAGAAAAGTGGATCTTTCAAAGAGCTCACGGTTGCCGTATGTTGTCAAGACAGCAACGCATTAACGCCTGGAAAGGCCCATCGATGCTGTCTGGTTACGATCAGGAAAGGACCCCAGGAGGTAAAATGAGGCCTCGCTAAACTGCTGATGAACCAAAGGAGATATTAAAAGACTGACTCTCCCTCTTCTTCTGTCTGGATTGCAGATTTTTGCCCATAATATTGATATACGCACAGCACGGGGCTCCAGCATCATTGGGCTGATAAACTGCTCGTACAATAGATAATCTTTTATGTACCTCCCGTGCACAGCACAAATATTATGACTATTAGTACATTAATTAACTCCCTGGCCTCAGGGTGCTCTGCACCGCCAAGGTTAAGAGCTTCTTTAATTAAAGATCAATACGGTTTTGCAGTATATTCTTGAAGCACCAGAAGAGACATGCTCTTTACTGTCTTTATGTCAAAATGATATAGAAAATCACAAGTTATGTATATAAAGAGATCCAAAGTGCAAAATGAGAGCATTTGCAAGTGAAACTGTGAGCTAAGAAATGTTAGACTAAGGTGATAGTGTGAATGATGTACTTATAACATTTTATGGAATCATCAGCTGGTTTATACACAGCTTTTTAGCACTTGGGTGTATTGAGCCAAGCCAGTAGGAAGCTGGGATGATGGCTGAGATAAAAGCCCAGGACTTTAGGATTTAGTGTTCGCTTGTGGACAAAAAGAAAGGAAGGAAAGAAACATTCAAGAGTCCAAAGTTCTCTTCAGATCACTGTAATCCACCTAGATTTTGTTTGACAGGACGGCAGCCCTGTTCAGGACTCAAAAGGTGGCTAAAGCCAAAAGGTCGAGCCTAAACCCCAACCCCAACCAGGCATGTACCTGGCTCAAACACTATATTCGTAACTCTTAGATTCTTCTTTTTTATTCTGCCAAATTTTAAATTGTAGATTTTGAAGCATGGCTTGTGTTCTGTATTTTTTCTGTTACATCAAATACACTTTTACGTAATATAAAGATTACAAAAACCAGGAATTTTATAATTTCAGTTACACAAGTTGGCACTCTCCATTCACATACGTCAGCTTCGCCGTCGGGAAAATCAGGGCAAACTCGAACCAGAAATCGACCTTCAGAGCATCTAAGATGCTCATAAATGTGTCTGCAAAACACATTATGCTGCACTGACAACTCCATGAACACTGTGATGGATGAGTCAGCCTCACGTATCAATGCAGCCCTCGCGATGGCTTAAACCCACCTGGGTCTCTCTTGGCCTGTTGACCAGCCTCTCTTTAAAACCTACTTCCTCTCCCTCCCACAATTGTCCAAACCACTTTGCCACACAAGACTAAGACAGGTTAAACAGTTAAACGCTCGCAAATCCACCACTGCCCTGTGGGAAATTTGCTTCTAATCCCTRACTTATAGGCACAGAATCAAAGCCAAAAAAGCCGGAGCAACAAATCTGATCCTCCCCCTAACAATCTCGGGCCTCTTGGGAGGGCACGGAGAAGCTCCACAGACAAGGCCGAGATGGATAAATACCTAAATGATGAGACAGTCTGGGGACAGGGGAGTAGTGTCTGGCTATGGCCGTTCACGTCCAATTTGGCATCCACGCAATGAAAGGCAATTGGGTGGCAGCCCCCACACAGCAGCCAGTCCTTATTATTATATGTTGAAGTGTGGCTCGGGCAATGATTAATGACAGTGTCGGGGCGAAAACAAAGCACAGCGCAAGTTATCTCCAGTCCACCTGCTCCTGTGCCCCGATTGGAAGAGAATKGAGAAGAGTGTGAGCTGAGGCTTGATAATGGAAATGAAAAGAGAAAGAGAGTGGAAAAGGGAAAAGATAAATAGGAGGAGGAGAGAAAAGGGAGAAGGTGAAGGGGACTCACTGACCACAGGAAGACGGGAATAAAGAGAAATACTGAAGGCAAATTCATACAAACCCATGAAAAAAATGCATACCAGGGCTGAGCTCTGCACTCTGCAGATTACAAACGCCATTTTGCATTCAAGACCAAACTAATACATCCCCCTGTTAGGATGCATACTTTATGAATTTAAACTAGGCAAATGCCAACTTGCAGGTAGTGTCCATGTGAGGTGTGAACGAGGAGCTTGTGACTCTCCTCGTCTCGCTGATTGATTTGACAGACGGAGTGGACTTTCATGGCGTCTGTGTTTGTTACATCCAGGCCCACTGTCCCCTGCTGTATTGGCGTAGACATTTATGAGACATGTCGGAGGGGGACTGCCAGACCTCAGTAATGAGAGAGCTGACACTGACAACCAGTAGCACAGCCTGACACTGCCATCCAGAGGACACACGTGGTAAACCACCCAGGGCACCGAAGCCCTTTACCATGTTTACTCTTGTTCCACTTCTGTATTCTGGTTATAAATACCGAACTGAAATATTTTACACAAAACCAAGAAAATCAAATGCAATACATATGTGAATAGACAAATATACAATAAACATATAGCTCAGTGTTGATTATTTTGTTATTTTTAATGTTTTTTTTTTTTGCACAGTTCAGGTTAACTCTAAATTATTTCAGATTAGACATCCTTTACTTATCAAGTGTCTGAGTGTCAACCTCACTGTTATGCCATTTTCTAAATCAGGTCATTGTGCCACTTTACAGGCACCACTGGGAGAGACACTAGGCATTAACTAAAAAAAGTTAAACTGTGCTAGTAATGGTATGCAACAATGGTTTTCAGCTTTCAAGCTACAAACTAAAAGCCACAGAAGATCATGACCTATAATATTTCTGGCCACAAAGAACAAACACACAACGCCACAACGTTGGGAATCACTGATTTACAGTAATCTGACTTGTGTATGTTGTTGCTTAGTCTATAGTAAGATGTATTAATGTCCTGCTAATTCACTTATCACTTTAGAACCACTGCTAGTAACCCCAGAGGCAGCATCTAACACAGGGAGGGTCAACTTAATGATGGAAGGGGCCACAATCTTTTGTCAACAATACCAGAGGACAACATAGTACTGCACAGAACATAGTGTATTTTATGCTAAAATGAATGTTTAACAGTTGTACTCTTGTTTAATGAATGAGTACAACACATTTGAAGCAAACATTTCAGTGAGCTGAAGTACAGCTGCATACGATGCCTTGGGTGCAGATTCCTGCGTGGTTGTGGTTCTAGTAAAAAGTCAATGTTGTTTGCTTGCAACTTCAGTAAACGTCTCATAGCTTTGTGCAAAGTGTTACTGTGGTGACTTATATTAAARTCCTTCATGGCAGACGGTGTCTCTAAGCAAACTAAAAACATAGATTTACCTTGAAATTCTGTGAGCAGATAGTCTACCATGCATAATAAAAACATTGTATTTATTTATTTTTTACTTTAAAAAGTACTCTTAAAGCAGCTCAGATTCCTGGCTTTTTTCTCTGCTTTTTTTTTTTAAGGAAAAAAGGGGACGGCCTCATTGGTAGGGCAGGTGGAAAACACCCATATGTGTCCCATGGGTGAATATGTGTTTTTCTGTGATGGGCAAATATGTTTTAAAGGGACAAAATCAGTCCTAGACAACACACTTTACATGTTGAAACAGTTGCACAGTAGCTTATAAACCCAGCAAACTAGTCTTCTCCAAAAACTACTTAAAAACATTCTAAAAGCCCACCCTTCACATGTCAACTTGACAAATATGCATTCTTTGGAGATTGTCCTGATACAATATACTCTATTCTATGGTCTTCCATGAAGTAATAATGCAAAAGTCGTTATAGTTTATGGTTTTAGTATTTGTTTTTTGGACTCATAGTTATTTCATATTGTCCTGTTTTCTGCTTCCTATTTTATTTTGTTAAAGTAGATCCCCTTGGCTTGGTGTTTGAGCTTCTTCCTTTGTCGTTGTCACACCAGGTTTCTGTTTATAATCGGCTAACTTGTAGCCTCTTTGTTAGCATTAACCCTTGATCGCTCACAAACAGGTGTCCTGATCCGGGGGGTTCTGACTGGTCACTGAGTGTGTATATATGTCTGTGTGTATATATTGACAATATTTATGAATGTAGGCATGTATGTATGTACATCTTTATATATGTATGGGTATGTGTATATACATATGCCTTCCATGTATTTATCCATTTATTTTTCAGGTGAGCGGACAGATGTTGGGTGTGTGGTCCTGTGTTTTCTTGGTGTATATTTAATATACTTCTAATCGCTATTTCAATCTTTCTAATTACCCCTCTCTGTTTTTCTTTCTTTCTCTATTTTCTCTTCACTTAAAAAAGTCACGGATGATGAAGAAATAAATAAACTAAATAAACTAATAATATTTGGTTTTGTTTTCTACTGAAGTGACAAAAAAAGCATTTCCCCTTGATCTATATAATTATCAGTTTTCTTTGTCCTGTTTCTTTGTTATTAGCAGCTTGTGGTTTTTATTAGTTCCTTCTGTGTCCTTGAAAAAAACATGTGCTCTGTTCGAGCTGAAACAAGAGTCTAGTTTTTGCCAACCTCTGGATTATTGCATATAAATATAKGTCATACACCTTTGCACACCCTTAAACATGAAGGATAATTTTTAACRACACCCCTGCTACAACTTCATCACAGTTTAAAAGAAAACAAAGACAAAGAAACAGCACAGATTTTTGCTAAATTTAGGATTATAAACTTAAAAAGCAAAAGCAGGKTGTACAGACGACATAACAATTTGTTTGAATGCACACTTAAGCTAGGCACCATTTGGTTGGCATCTTTTGTTGGCTTATATGGCCTTTTCTAAATTGTCTGTTTAAAAGTCTTGACCAGGTATTACACAACAACAAGCTCAAAGWGTGCAGTCTCACTAAAAAGCTCCAAAATTGAGGAAACTGAGATTTCTCTGTAAACAACTTGTCAATCATTCGCATGAAAAATGTTTTGTCTTTTCTTCTTCCTTCCTTCCCTTTTTTTTTTGTACTTTTGGAGAACACTTGTTATGAGACTCCTCCGACTGTATGCTTTATTTGACAGTTCCAATCATGTAACAGTGCATCTTTCAGCACTGGATGTGGCAGAGGGTGTCTTCCCTGTGTAGTTTTCCCATAGCACTGTAATCTACAGTGGAAAAATGGTGCTTTTAATGAGAAGCTACGGTCTCCATAACAGCTCTTGTCTGTCTTTAGCTCAGCGCAGCGCTGTGTGCTCCACTGAACTGTGGTCTATGTGGGATTGCAGGGGCCACTTTGAAGTGCAGAGCTGCTGCTGTTCCCTTTGTGTGTAACAACTAAAAAATCAAACCTAAAACCAAAACACCCATAAGATTACCTGAAAGGGGTACAGTAGAAAGAGTCATATGTATATGATTCTTTACATGGCTCTGTTTCATCCCCTCCTCTCTGCTATGATTATGCATGTCTGCTGTGAGGAGCTGCACTGTCTGGAGAACCCCCTTGAATGGGAATGGCGGTACAGAGAGGAACACTGAAATCCTCTAACGCTCACAAACGAACAACCTAGGGACAAAACATGAATTCCGTGCGGTTTCTCTCCTTGTAGTGCTGCGGCGCAGACAAGCTCACATTTAGAACTGGCTGCCATCTCAGACAGAGGGTCCGGTGGGATGTGTCAGTATGTGTTTATCAGAGGATCAACTTCCTCTTTTTAATGTGGCACACACCCAGCCACCCACCCCATCCCGCCCCCATTATCTCCTCCCTCCTTTGCCTTTATTCAACCCCCCACACACACACTCCTCCTGCGACTGCAGTTGAAGGTGAAGAATCCCCAACTCAGACAGCAAACGTCGCCTGAGTTACCCCGAGCGCCGTTCTTTGAGAGCTGAGGGTGTTGTCCCTTTGTAGATGCTGGAGCACACTCACAAGAGGAAAACCATAAAATGATTTAATGTAAAGTTCATATAACTGTGGTAGCCCAAAAAACATCTGAGCTTTGCTACATAAATCTTGCAAGGTAACTTAAAGTTCATTTTGTTCTCCTCCATTCATGTCATTTCAAAATGTGATAGTGCTAAATAACAAGTCTTTGTTTACAACTCTGCAAAATCATTCTGACTTCAAAAAAAATGGAATTTGGCTAAAGAACATGTAAACAGTAGATAGCAGATTAAAATATGGATGTGGCTGACTGGTCAATACTAATATCTAATCTAGTTTTCCCACACAGTTGTCAGAAAACATAAACAATGCCCATTCCCAAGAAAAAATAACGTACTGTATGTGCAGTTTGGGTTTCGTGTAACTGCAGAGTCAGGTTTGTTCCCTATTAAAACTATAGTGATTTATTTAAATGACTCTCTAATAAAACCAATGAATACGTAAAACAAAGATATAAAAATATTCATTAATAAAATAAATACAACAATGATATTCATAAAAAGATTTGTGATTAAAAAAACTCAAAACAAATCAGTGAATAATAAAATGTTAAATGTGATTAAAAGTCATTTGTGAAATTTTCATGTAATATATAGTATTCAGTGTTTAAGTAAACATTTGGTTGTATTTCCTGTTTGATACGTGCTGTAAGGCTTTTCAATATTTTAGAGCAGGCATAATTTACATATTAGTATTGATGTCTTTCTGAGGTTGAGGAAGCACCTTTACAATGAAACTCAGGTTTAAGTTATTTAAAGTTTTATGATTCAAGCAATAWTGTATTTTCTGGTAAGATACACCATGGTACATTTTAATATGTTACAAAGCAATACAACGTTGTTCAGTGTTACTATTTATAACACAAGAAAATATGATACACTACAGGAAAATGCATGCATTTTATTTTTGAGACAGCACTGTCAGTTGCTTTCACAGAAATAAATTATACATAAATAACCCATTAGTGAAAATTCATGTGTCTAATTTGCATAAAGAAATTATATGATACAACTAAAAAACACTAACTTGATGCAAGAATTTATATTTTTCTGAACTAAAAGTTTGATCTCCTGTTTTCAGTTCAAGGCTTGTCCTGGTTTTAATTTAATTGTTCTTTTTTTTATTAGGATTAAACAAAATAATCTCATGGCGCACCATGCAATAAAACAACTAGTAATCTCATGTATTGTACACACCATTTCCACTTTTCCTGAAATGTTTTTTTTTTTTGGAACCCAGCCTGCCAAGTAACAGAAATACAAAACATTAACTAAAAAAATCTTCAGCAGAAACATTCTTTACTTCTTTATTCTCAAGACAACAGTTGCTGCAGGCTGTAAAAATTTTATACGGACAAAACATGACTGAAACCTGTACATCAGGCTTTCAAAATAAAAGACTGCAGAAACTGTTTGACCATGTTTTTAAATTGATTTATTGATTTTAGATGTTTGATTATTTAACTTTCTTAGTTGCTTTTTAAAATATAGCACTTGCATATAAAACACTATAATTACCCAAAAGTCAACACTGGAGCAATTACCATATTTTGGTCGTTTTAACTAAAGATGAAGATCTTTGAGGACAACATCTTTAATGTTTATGTGATGTTAAAATTAGGACCACCGTTTGCAGACTGAGAACCGAGCTGTTTGTGTTAATATTTAGAGATTGTCATCATTTATTACATTTATTACATTCAGTTTTTGTTTTACTGATGTCAATTTGTGTGCCATCCAACCTAAATTCTGATCGGTAATGTTCGCACAATAGATTGGCCACAAGACGTTCTGCAATACATATTTTAACATGTTCCTCAATTCCGTCATGAACTTGTGACCTGTCCAAGGTGTACCCCACCCCTTGCACACTGATCGACATAGACACCAGTGGCCACCACGACTCGGAAAGGAAAGAAGCGGGTAAAGATGATGGATGGATGTTCTTCCATTAAAATATTTTATAGACTAAAATTTTTATTTAAAAGATCGCTGAGCTAATTTTTGTAGCATTTTTAGAAATTAAAAGCTGCTCTCACCACTGATGCATAAGGAAGTTATTTTTGCTCAGTACAAACACTCCTAACAGGAAAAAAGAGATGAAAATAGCTTGACTTTGTTGGATTTCCTTTGTATTATTATTTTGTTAGTCAGTAACATGTACACTTAATTTTACTTGTCTGCCACCTTCATTAAGTCAAACAGATTCCATTTGTCTATCCAAAACATAATCACATATTTTACATCTTTATTTAAAAAAAGAATACTTGAACCATAAAAATCAATGTTAAATCTGAAAAGACCTTGTCCAAAGAAAACACACCTTCAGTATAATAATCAAATTCAGTCCAGTTCAACAGCACCCTCAAATGGACATTTTGTGCCACTGCCAAAAAAAGAAGCTCAAACTTTACAAAATACAAAAACTGAGACAGGAGGGTACTAAAATTGAAAAGGAGAACGTTGAGTTAATGAGAATATACTGGTGTTGCTCGACCACTGCCACCAGCTTTGTACCTCTCATTGACCAGCTGGAGGTGAGAAGAGCCCAACTTTGTGTAAGGATGAAAAACTACGGTAAGTCACGACACAGCAGCATAATTTCCCTCCATACAGAGTACAGTGCATTTTCATTTTGAAGTCAGATTAACTCAGCTTCCCTTCTAGATGAACAAGAGAAGGCCTTGCAACTACTTTKGGTCAAACCACATTCTGTGCATGTCAGCTTGCCTTCATGGTAAAAGTGCTAAACTGCACTCAAACTGTCCTGTGAGCCCAGTATGAAATTATTTGACTCATAAAAAAAATCTGCCAAATGTTGAGCAATTGGAATCCAATCTCACTTTACAAATTATAGCAACTATCCATCCATCTATTATCCATACCTACTTCTTCCTTCCAGGGTCACGGGGGTCACTAGTGCCCATATCCAGCAGTCACAGTGTGAGGGACGATGTTGGACAGGTCACAAGTCCATCACAGGACCACACATAGAGACACACAACCATTCACTCTCTCACCTAGGGACAATTCAGAGTTAGCAATTAACCTAACAGTCATGTTTTTGGTGTGTGGGAGCAAGACGGAGTGCCCGGAGAGAACCCACGCATGCACGAAGAGAACATGCAAACTCTACCCAGAAAGGTCCCCGGACCGGGATTTGAACCGGTGACCTTCTTGCTGAGAGGCATCAGCTCTGCAAACTGAGCCACTGTGCTACCTAGTTATAGCAACTAGTCTGTTTTATTTTTGGTTTTGTGTGCATTCGCTAAATTTGAAATACTTTTTGTATCAGTGATAATCATGAACGTCTGCATATATTTATAATTGTAGTAAAGCAGCTAAACTTCCACAGTGGCTTATCCATACCTACTTCTTCCTTCCAGGGTAGGTAAAGAAGTTTATTTGTAGAGTCTGTAATAAATTGAAAGAATCCAAAAATATTTTGTATTTGAGATGGTCTACACAGTTCTCTCACTGTGTGTTTGTACCACTATTTCTTCTCTTATAATCTTTACGTAGAAATAAATAATTAGTAGGAATTATCTTTAATAAAGCTTCAGAATAAATGTGCAAGCACTGAAATAATAGCCAACAAGTTTTTTTTTTTTCATTTTTTCTCTAATGTCAGAAAAAAACTCTATTTTTTGGCATTTACATTTACAATATACTCTGTGGAAGCTATCAGAAGCAGCTCACTGAGCTCAGCACARATAAACCCTCCATAACTTCTCATTCAAGTAAAAACTGAAGAAATAACAGAATTTTATTAATCAGTGATTATTTTAAAATCAAAGTGAACTTCTGCCTGGTGGTTCATTCAGCCTCAGGCCCATTGTTCCCTGTCATTCTCATCGTGCAGAATATGGGTTCCCAAATGGTGGATTGTGGTCCAGCTCTGACTRTCAATGATGTTTCATCTGGACTCACATTACATGGTAAAGTTGATAAAGTAGAAAAAAATATTTAAAACACAACATTGCTTTTCTATGATTTATAGTCAATTTTAAAGCTTGTGTAGCATTTACAGTTATTCATTCTAGGTGCCACAGCTTTTATACAACTTACGGTGAAGTATTTCTGCATGTATAATGCATTTTCAGTATAATGTGATCCCCATTTCTTGAGCTTAAAAAGCATTTTAAAAAATCTAATCGTGATGTATAATGCTATTCCTAATTTCATGCAGACTTCAGGATTTTTCAGCCCTGGCTGCAGAGGAGTGAGAGTTGAAAGTGGTCCGCTCCCATAGCAGGAGCCAGTTGTTATGGTATTAGCAAGATGGACAGTTTTGAAGAGCAGCTTGTCTGGTTCTATTGAGAATGTGAGTGTGATGTCCACATCTTCGTTCCATCTCCACTACGCGATTAACAAAAAATGTGTATGTTTTACTGTTTCTGGCTCCAATTTAACATGGGAGTCMGAACCTGAAAAATAAAAACAGACAAAAAAGGCTGAAAAAAATATTAAAYGCTTTGCTACGCCTGATGTATTTATTGCAGAGGAGAGAGGGGGAAATTATACGGTCTGGCCAAAAACAAATCTTCCACCAAAAAAAAAAGGTCACACACTAATATTTCATTGGACCGCCTTTAGCTTTGATTACAGCATGCATTCGCTGTGGCATTGTTTCAAAAAGCTTCTTCAGTGTCACAAGGTTTATTTCCATCCAGTGTTACATTCATTTTTCACCAAGATCTTGTATTGATGCTGGTAGAGTCTGACCGCTRCACAAAGCCTTCTCCGGCACATCCCAAAGATTCTCAGTGGACTCTGTCCATCTATCCATTATCTTCCACTTTATCCGAAGTCGAGTCACAGGGGCAGCAGCTTGAGCAGGGAAGCCCAGTYCTCTCATTCCCCAGCCACATCTTYTAGCTCTTCYGGGGGAACTCCAAGGCATTCCCAGGCCAGCCKAGAGACATTGTCTCTCCAGCGTGTCCTGGGTATTCCTCGGGGCCTCCTCCCAGTTGGACATGCCTGAAGCACCTCCCATAGGGAGGCGTCCAGGAGGTATCCTTACTAGATGCCCAAACCACCTCAACTGGCTCCTTTTGATGTGGAGGAGCTGAGGCTCTACTCTGAGTCTTTGCTGGATAACTGAACTTCTTACCCTATCTCTAAGTGAGAGTCCAGCTATCTTGTGGAGAAAACTCATTTCTATTTTTCAACGGACTCTGTGGAGCCAATTCTTATGTGAAAATGATGTTTCATTCTCCCTGAACCACTCTTTCACAATTTGAACCRGATGAATCCTGGCATTGTCATCTTGGAATATGCCCGTGCCATCAGGGAAGAAAAAATCTATTGATGGAATAACCTGGTAATTCAGTATATATATTCAGGTAGTCAGCTGGCCTCAGTCTTTCAGCACAGACTGTTGCTGAACCAAAACCTGACTACCTGCAGCAACCAGACATCATAGTACTTAATTACAGCAGGTAAAATAAGTATTGAACACGTCACCATTTTTCTCAGTAAATATATTACTAGAGGTGTTAATGACATGAAATTTTAACCAGATGTCGGTAACAACCCAAGTGATCCAAACATACAAAGAAATCAAACCATAAATGTCCAGAAATGAATTTATTTTTAATAATGTGGAATGGCACAGGGAAAAAGTATTGAACACACTTACTGAAATTTATCTAATACTTTGTACAAAAGCCTTTGTTGTCAATGACAGCTTCAAGACGCCTCCTGTATGGAGAAAMTAGTGGCATGCATTGCTCAGGTGTGATTTTGGCCCATTCTTCCACACAAACAGTCTTCAAATCTTGAAGGTTTCGTGGACCTCTTCTATGAACTCTGATCTTTAGTTGTTTYCATAGATTTTCTGTTGGATTCAGGTCAGGTGATTGGCTGGGCCATTCCAGCAGCTTTAGTTTCTTTCTCTGAAACCAAATGAGAGTTTTATTTGAAGTTTGCCAGTACCATATGCTGAAAAACAGCCCCACACCATGATGTTCCCACCTCCAAACTTCACTGATGGTATGGTGTTTTTGGGCTGATGTGCAGTGCCATTTAACCTCCAAACATGATGTGTATTCTGGCATCCAAACAGTTCAATGCTGGTCTCATCTGACCAGACTATATTCTCCCAGTGTTTCACAGGCTTGTCTAAATGTTGTGCAGCAAACTTTAAAGGAGCTTCAACATGCTGTTTCTTCAGCAGTGGAGTCTTGCGTGGTGAGCGTGCATACAGGCCATGGTGGTTCAGTGCATTACTTATTGTTTTCTTTGAAACAATCGTACCTGCTAATTCCAGGTCTTTCTGAAGCTCTCCACAAGTGGTCCTTGRCTCTTGGACAACTCTTCTGATAATTCTTTTCACTACTCTGTCAGAAATCTTGCGAGGAGCACCTGGTTGTGGTCGGTTTATGGTGAAATGATGTTCTTTCCACTTCTGAATTATGGCCCCAACAGTGCTCACTGGAACCTTCAGAAGTTTAGACATTCTTCTGTAACCGATGCCATCATTATGCTTTGCAACAATAAGGTTGTGAAGGTCTTGAGAGAGCTCTTTACTTTTACCCATCATCAGATGTTTCTTGTGTGATACCTGGCCATCATTTGGGACTGAACCAGCTGATATTAATTTGCACTGACAAGGGGCAGGGTTGCTTTCTAATTACTGAGAGAGTTCAGCTGGTGTCTTGGCTTTCCATGCCTTTTTACACCTCCCTTTCGTCATGTGTTCAATACTTTTTCCCTGTGCCATTCCACATTATTACAAATAACTTCATTTCTGGACATTTATGGTTTGATTTCTTTGTATGTATGGTTCACTTGGGTTGTTACCGACATCTGGTGAAAATTTCATGTCATTAGCACCTCTAGTAATATATTTACTGAGAAAAATGTTGACTTGTTCAATACTTATTTTACCCGCTGTAAATCCAGGTGGCAACGTTTTTGGGGGCCAGGCAGTGAATCCCTTATGAGACAATATTTCAGTAGTATATGAAAAATATTGAAATTTRTTGTGGTTGTACACAGTCTTGTATAAAGTACCTCAAATTGATATGTACAGTATCTTAAATTTCTTTGGTAAAAGTTAAGGTCTCCTATTAGAATATTAGTTGAGTACAATTCTTAAAATGTCTGATATTCTTTGTATTTAAGTATAAAAAAATCTCAGACATAAAATGTACTTAAATATTGAAGGTAAAAGTATGGAGTTAAGGTGAGTGGTTCGATTTTCCAAAATGACATTTATTGGGAGGTGCCTTTTACAAAAAAGCATTTTTTTCTAAGGGTTATAATGACTATTTTAAAATGTTATTGTTAAAAAAAACCTTAGGATAAAGTAGTCGACCCATTTCAGCTTCACATAGATCTCTGCCACAGTGTTCATCATACATGATTTGTATCATGTACAGGTGATGGATCATACAAACCAATCAGGTGTCAGAATATTTATACTTCTCATCTGACCACAAAGTTCAATCTATCTGGGAGGTTCAACATAGTATCCAGATAATTTTGTTTTTAATAATAAGCCAGAAAGAAAACAAGCCAACTTATAATAGGAGGGACAACTTTCTACTTCTTACACGTTTTAAAATGTAAGAAGTAGAAAGTACAGATAATTTCATGAAAATGTAAAGAGCAGAATAAAAAAAATGGCTGAAACATATTACTGAAGTAAAATAATCAAAATTTTTACTCAATTTAACAAAATGTTTGTACCAATTACTTTACACCTCTGGTTGTACATTAGAAGAAAATCAGTCCAATCTACTTAATCATAGTATGACACCCCCCACCCTATGGATGACTTTTGGGGTTAAAATTTTCACATTATACACAAATAAATACAGTAATTTATTTTAGGCTGCACAGCTTTTCTAGCAATAATTAATTAGGTGACCCAACTTTTCTAAAATTTATGGTAATTCATTTGAGTTGCTGCATTTTTTTCTAGCATTTATGGCATTCTCCACGTCCGACCCAGAGTTTCTTCCAGAATCAGCCAGCCCAGGCCTGATAAGACAATATGGTAAATGAAAAACCTAGCAGAAATTTGGGCTGGGCATCATGGCCCAAAAGAAAAATCTCAGATTCTTTTCATCACAAATTCGATTTTCGATTTTAATTGATTTTGCTTCCCACTTAAAGGAGTGCCTCAGTTTGAAGTGCCGAAACAAATTTGTGGTACTCCTGCTTTTTGTAGCAAGAGCCTTCAAACAGATTTTGCAGTGAGGTGTTCGTTGCTCCATGTCTGAGTTTGCAAAACCTAAAACCTAACCAGTTCCAGATAACTGAAGAAACAGTGCCTTTTTGGGGAAGTAGATCCTGTAGCTGCCATATTGTCATGTCGTGTACCAAGCATCTTGAGAGACAGGTGGGGTGACCTCTGAACTACAGAAGCCCCAAAGAGTGCACTGGTGGGAAAAAAAATCTTGATTTTCCCAAAATTGAATCTTTATAAATGGCAAATTCGAAATAATTGATTAGATTGATTTATCGCCCAACGCTAGCAGAAATGTCATTAATTAAATAAGAATTTAAAAACTGAAAAAAAATGTTCTGGACTTTGCTAGAGAAT